>NW_009701308.1:9570-39912 GCF_000703405.1 Apaloderma vittatum
TGAATGATAAGAATTCCTTTTTTTTCATAGTTAAGGTTTTACATTTTCAAAACATGTAAAAAACTCTGAAGTTGCGATTTCTTGATTTGCTTTGCTTGTGGAAATAGGGCTTTGCAAAGATCTGTATTGTTTGTTACTGTGATTTTGTTTACAGATCTTTAGAAAGGAGACAATTGGACATGATGATATCACTGTGTTACAGGTAGCCAACACCCGTGGCTGTGTGAATTTTGGCTGAGATGGTGAGGAGTGCTGCAACCCAAGTATGATTCTACCGCCAACTTCATCGATGATTCATACTGAGAATGGATAATTAATTTGCACTGTCAAACTTTAGTTGACGCTAAAAAATATGGCTGTTGCTACAGAACGCTATTTGCGGAGTTTATCGTAGAATGTTTATCAAAATTAATTTTATTTTTGCCTGATGTCATGGGTAAAACAATGTCTGAATCACCAAGTTTTGGAAATCTGCTGACTACAGTGATGATACTGGAATGTGATGCATAATGAAACAGAAAGACGAATGTAATTATTTTAAGGACCTTTATTATTTAAGTTAGCTTAATACATCTCTAGTCTTTTGTTTTAAGCCCCTTGGGAGTTAATTTTCCATGCGTATTTTATATGTATTTGTATGTTGCTTTACACAATGGCAATCTACTTTTGATTATGTCAGCTAATTCATATTACAGTAGCCTACAGAGTAATATTAGAGTAAATTTTAAAGAAATTATGAAAGGGTAGAGATTGTAAAAGGAACATTTATTGGTGTGGTGTTGTACATGAGAAAATGCATACTTCCTTCTACTGTTAAGTTATGTAGTAATAGGTACATAGGTAGTAATTGAGATGCTGAATGCTGGTGCGAACTCTGAGCTATAGATAATATTCAAAACACTGATTTCCTGGTTTTGTCCTATGAATAATTCTAGGTAAATGATTAAAGACTGATAGCATTTTACAAAAAACAAAAAAAAAGGGAAATGTTAACAGGTCGTTTCATTTACTTACTGATTGTCTGGGTCTTAATGCAAATTTTAAATTTGGGAAAGGAAAACATAGCCCATTGCTTCTCTAAGAGATTGGAAATTTCTAAGTTACAGAAAAATTCTAAGCTTTTGAAGTGTCCAAGCTCTAACAAAGAAGTGAAAATAGCCAAGCTTCATTAAAACCATGAGCACATTTCCTAAAACCTGTAGTGGAGGCAGATTTTTGTCCTTGACATTTGAGGCATAGAAATTCTATGATGAGACTTTCTGTGATCCTGTTCATAAAAGAGAGGAGGTTCATCAGCTGTTTCAAACTGTCATGTCTCCGTTGATTTCAGTTATGATAGTTTCTGCTGCCTAAGAATCTGCCCCAAGGTCTTTCTTTAAGGACCCTTCTGTGTTATCTTCTTTGAAAGGCAAAATCCTGTGATGACGAAACAGCAGCAAATGTCTTGTGCTCTACCTTGTGCTCTATCATTTTAGAATATGGAAGTGATGTGGCAGTTAAGTAGCATAAGAAAGTAAAATGGCCTGCCAACTAAAGCAGGAAGTCATTTCTACCCACCATCTCTGATGGTATTATGATGTCCTCTCTTCACTAACCAGCTTCTCTTGTATTGAATAACTGTCTTCTCCTCATTACATTAAATTTCAAATATAGAAATATTGTTAGTACTTGTAAAAGAGACTGAAACAGAAAAACAGTGTTGTTTTCAGCTGTTACTTATAGCACTGAGACTTGTGAAAACTTGTGCCATTTCACCTGCAAATTTAAGAGCTTTGATTCCAAGCCAAGCACTGAGAGATTGTTTCAGTGCTGCCACTTCAGAAACAGACACCTAAAAAAGTGTTGACTTAGAGATACTGTGGAAATACTCGAGATTCTGACTGCATTGCTGGCCTGAACTACAGGGACAGTTCACCTCTGAAATGATTTTTCTCCATTTTGCTGTCCAGTATGTTCCATATTCCATATATACTGCAGGAAAGGAATACCTCATTTTATGTTGTTTTTGTTTTGTTGTTTCCCTGCCCTGCTACACCTTCTCAGAACGAAGTTTTATTCAGTGGAATTCACCTTGCAGAACAGGAAGACTTTTTAAGGCTCCCAGTCTGCTGCACGAACATGTGCAGCATGCATTGTTTTGGTTAGCAGTTCAAGTATCCTAGCAAGTCCTACTTAATAATCTATCTGATAAGGCTTGATTGTGCTTCACTGTGTTTAAATTTTTTGGGGAACTGTTTAGATAACGAAAGTGCTCCAGTGCCCACATTTGTGTAAAACTCCAAAATTAGAAAACACAGCCTTTAGTGTCTCAAGGTCTCAGATAAGAGAAATACCAAAAGGAGTTGTATGTTGCAGTATTTTACTCAATATCTTGACATTAGCATACATGATGTATTGTGTAAATAATGTCCGTTTCTACTTAAATATCTCTGTTACATTTTGTTGGTGTGACTGTTGAATGGTCAGAAAGCAGTTTCATAGCTCAATGCAGTAACAGAATCTGCAGAAGGAAAAGGTCATGTGTAGATTATCTAAGTTTTTTGAGAGATTCTTCTGACTTTTCTAGCTTTAAACAGTACTCTCAAGTTGTAGGTGGTCTATTTCTCTTTAGTATTAGATTTCCACTAAATAATGTATATTGAAAATAGTGTGTCCTCACAGACTGAGAGCATCATATATCCATCTGGAAAAAAAACCTGCATGAAATCTTAAGAACTGATCCTGGATAAATAGCAAAATGTTGTTGTTGTTGTTGGAATTATTGTGCAGTAAGATTCTTCTGTCTAATTACTCATGCAGTACAAATGATAGAATACAAACTTCCATTATGTACTTGGCCTGAGTCTTAATATCTCAAACCTATTACTTAAAAGAAAAAAATAAAAATCAAGCTCTCTTCATAACTGCTGTGACAAATAAGGAATTCCAAAAGAGGTTATGGGAACCTTATTGAAGTTAACGTGTTTCAGACCTTCAGAATCCCATACCTCTGGTCACATTCTTTTGTGACCTCACATCGAAGATAACCATGTGTGGTTCTAGTGATAGCGTTGTTGTAGCTGTGGTTGTTTACATTTTCTTGTTTAACTGTAACTCTTCCTTTCCCTTCTGCACTGGCATTATTTTCACTATTCCCAATGTTTTTAGTTAAATTCATCATTTTGATAATTTAAACTGGACAATTCTATTTCATGTACTTATGGCACTTTGTGTGAAACAGTTCTGCCTTCATTTCCTGTTTATTTTTAGTTGCTAATTTTCAGACTTTTTCCATCCCCGTGGGTTTTTTAAAATCCTGTTTGGTATAAACCAGGGTGGTCCAACTGGCAGCCCAAGGAGCACTTCCATCTGGCCTGCTGCATTTGCCAAGGAGGAGCTAGGAAATGCTTGTAAGGGCATGCACTGCCCTCCCAAGCAAATGTTACCTATTGCTCAGATGTATAACCATGCTTAGAGCTACACTGTTGTGCCATGTCCACCCAGAAAAGGAGACTGGCACTAGATATCCCTTTTCCTGAGCACAGCCAGGTGTCTAAAGGGGCTAGTTGTCCTGTGAGAACAATCTTCAGAGAGAATGCTACAAGTGCAAGCTAGCACCTCTCCTTAAGAAAGCTAGGCCACTGTTGTTTTCCTTGATAAATTAGTAGACAGAGTGTCAGGACAACTGTCCTTAAGCCCTGAGGCAGTTTGAGCTAGTTGGAGTTTTAATATCAAATCCAATGTTATTAATTCATGTATTGGTACTGGACTTGCATCTGACTTCCGTAAGTGCCCTCTGTCAAGTTGCTGCATCTTTCTCCCTTATGTAAGATGAGCATAATGATAATAACCAAACACTGGGCCTTGAAAGCACCATAAGAACCAAGAATATTTTGTCAAATTGACAATGACTTTTCAAAGGATTTAATTTGGCTACTTTACACTTTTCTTTTTGTTGGAGAATGTTCTACCTTCAGATACAATAGAGTGCCTCACTTGAAATCAGTACATCTGCCAGCATGCAATTCCTCATAAGAAATAATCTCAGAAGCTGAATTTATCCCATGTATTCCATTGTATTGTACGATAATAGCATTTCTGTAGCAACATGAGCCCAGCTAAGTATGAGGTCTAACCAGTGACTCATAAAACAATAATATCACATCTTTTGATGTGTATTCCATTTCCATTAAAAATATTTATAATCTTTAGCCTGAATGGGGCAGACTACAGCTTGGCAAAAGGCTGAAATAAGCAATCAGGAGCAATATACCCAAATGTACATTTACTGTTGCCATATTTCATTGTGTGATGACAGCAGACCTCTGCTACTTTTAGTATCCTTATTCAATATACTGTAGCCCAAAGAGTTATCAAAGTGTACATAGTAGGAAAAAACCCACCATAATACATCTTAGTTTTATGCTAATGCCCTTTAGCATTCTCCTTACCTTTTAAAGTGTAGAGAAACACAGATTAATGTTCATAACTTGTAAGCCCTTTCCTGTTTAGAGAGTACAGCAGCACAACTCTATTCACTCTGTGCTCATTTATTTTAAAATACTTCTGTTCACTCTGCTAGGCCCTCTGCTCTGGTCTGTAGTGTTCCCCATTACACTGTGCATCTCCAATTTTGGTTAAAAACACCGCTTATTTCTAATACCGATCATCTTCCCAGGGCTTGCTTTTCCTTTTTTTTTTTTTTTTTTGGTCTTGAGTAATCTGCTTTTTCTGTCTCCTCTTTGTCTGTTCTTTCTTATTGTCTACTCTTTATGCTATCTATACATATGGTGTTTTCCCCAAGCCTTTATTTCCTTTTCATTCTTTTCCCCTTTCATGCTTAGCCCTTTCTTCTTCTTTTTTTTTTTTTTAAACACTAATTTACCCCTGTATCCCTTTGGTGTTCCTCCCGTCCTCCTCAATTTTCTCCCCATATCCTTCGGTTTGTCTTTTCCTGTTCCTTTGTAGTTTGTTCATTTTACTGCACTATGCTATACCTCTCTTTGTTTTCCTTTCCCTTCCCTAATTTTGTCTTACATCTGGGAGATGATGGATGATGACACTGAAGAGAAAGGAAAGACAACAGCTGAAGGAAGTAAGACATAGGCTAACTTTCAGATAAAAGTTTTGTTCAGGAATAAATAATTGAATGGAAGCCTCAAACAAGAACAGTAACAGGAAAAGCCCTGTTATTTGTGGCTAATTATTCATTAGCGAAACTGAATTTTACTTGAAAAGTACAGTCAGCAATGTTGTAGAAGGACTATGTGACAGCATACTCAAAAACAGTTAAAGCTTAAGTAGAGGCAAAACATAGTTATAGTTATTAAATATACTTAGTAAACAGTTGTAGGGTACATGTCTGGAAATGCTCCTGGAGAAAGAAACAGCACTGGAGGATAAGGAGAGACTAGTGAAGGAAATAAATACAGAAATAAGATGAGGAAACTATGTAGTCATACATGAAGTATGAGAAGATGGTGAACTGAAGGCAATAAAGACCTGCATCAAGTATTTGGAGCAGGTTGAATATCAGAAAAAGTAGCACAGAACTGAGAACAAGCAGTGATTGTTCTGTTACACAGGATGGAAGAAACAGAAGCAGTGGAAATGGCAGCAGAACCAGCTTCCTAAGGGTACCAGACACACACTATTCATTAAAATAATTTCAAGCAGGATGCAAAACTTTCTGGATAAGACAATGAAGTGCTAGGAAGCCAATGAGTTTGAAAGAGGATATGGTTCATACTGATTAAATTCTTCCTTGTTTGGATGGCAGAATGTGCTCGGTTAGAGGAATTTAGGTCATAGTTGCACATTGGACAGTGGTTTGTCAATTTTTTTTACATTTTATTGGTGATAGAATGCAAAGCTTTTGTCTAGATTTTGCTAGTTGTGTTCATGTTTTCTAACAGAAATTTATTCTATTACCCTGATTTAGTGAAAACACAACCACAGGCAGAATCTAGTCAGTCACTGGCATAACAGTCCTATAAAAATGTCACAAGCTTTTCAATTACAGTATGTGCAAGGACTTGATTTCCAAAATAATTTTTGTATCTTTGTCAGCATTTCTAAAATGCTAGTCACCCCTCATTGGCTATCAAAGATGATAGTTAGGTGGCATGTGTTATAACAGTATATTGCTTGCTGGAAACCTGATAGTAACACCAGTGCATCCTCTGTAGTTTCCCAGCACAGTGAATAACTGGATAACATAACCTTTGTGGACAGGACATTTTTCTGCTTGAAAGTCATATTTACTGGATGTATTATGCTAGGAAATGGCATCACACACTTAAGTACCATGAGTTTTTTTAAATTAAGGTGAAGGAAGCATATTCTTAGCTTAAATGTCAACAACACATGCAAGACTTTACAGAAATGAAAGATAGCCAACATAGATTCACGAAGGGCAAATCTTCCCCAAGAGCAAACTGTACACAACTAATCCTGTGACTGTCAGTGATGGAGTAACTGCATCGGCTGGCTATACCCATAGAGTTACAGTCAATGGCTCAATGTCCAAATGGAAACCAGCAACAAGTGATGTCCCTCAAGGGTCTGTACTGGGACCACTACTGTTTAATATCTTAATTAATGACATAGAGAGGAGGATTGAGCTTGCCCTCATCAAATTCATGGATGACAACAGGCTGAGTCATACAACTGGTATACTAGAGGCAAAGGGTGGTCTCCGGAGGGACCTTGTCATACTTAAGGGCTAGGCCCATACGAACATCATGAAGTTCAACAAAACCAAGGGCAAGGTCCTGCCCCTAGGTTGGGGCCATTCTCAGTATTGGTACAGGTTTGGGCTTGAAATGACTGAGCGCAACCCTGCAGAGAAGGTGGATGAAGAATGAGATATGAGCCAGCAATGTGCACTTGCAGCCCAAAAAGCCAGTTGTATCCTGGGCTGTATAAAGAGAAGCATGGGCAATAGATCAAGGGAGGTGACACTCCCTCTACTGCACTCTTGTGAGACCCCACCTGGAGTACTGCATCCAGTTCTGGGGTCCTCAGTACAAGAAGGACGAGGACCTGTTAGAGTGCATCCAAAGGAGAGCCAAAAAAAATTTTCAAAGGGCTGGAACACACACCTATCCTATGAAGAAAGGCTGAGAGAGTTGGAGTTGTTCAGCTTGTAGAAGGGAAGGCTCCAAGGAGATCTCATTACAGCCTTTCAACATTTAAAAGGGGCCTATAAGAAAGAGAGAGAGGCTTTTCACCAGGGCCTGTAGTGAAAGGACAAGTGGTGATGATTTTAAACTGAAAGAGGATAGATTTAGACTGCACATAAGGAAGAAGTTATTTACCATGAGAGAGGTGAGGCACTGGGACAGGTTACTCAGAGAAGTCATGGATGTCCCATCCGTGGACATGTTCAAGGCCAGGTTGGATGCGGCTTTGAGCAACCTGGAAGGTGACCACTACCTGTGGCAGGGGAGATTGGACTAGATGTTCCTTAAAAGGTCCTTTTGAACCTAAATCATTCTATGAAAACCCAACTTAGGGACAAGGACAGAAAGGAAGACAACACAAAATACTGTAACCTATGCTCGTTGTGTCCATGGTTTATACATAAAGAATATAGAGTAAGGAATATTTTATATGCTAATTGATTTCAACTATGGTCTCAAAGAAGACAAAATAAAATAGATACAAATGTTTTCTTTGGTAAAAAACAAAGGAATGTTTCCTCTGGGGAAAGATTGCATGTTACAAGTTCATTACAGTAGTGTTAATTGTAACATGATTAATGACTAATTTTTATAGCAATTTAGAGCCAATGAGGGGGAAGATCAGGTAGTACTTTAAATGGTTGTGGGCACTCAATCTCCAGTTTTGTCAGTTGCAGTAGGCATAAATTGTCTTCTCAGTATCTGATTAAACCATGCATGTATGTCCCTTACTACTATAATGTATATACCTGACCAATTTTCACAATAAGTTAATTTGTTCAAGTCAATAGCCTCTTGGGAAAAAAACAAAAACAAAACAACCTTCCCTAACTGCCAAGCCATAAAGTAATTGGGCAAGTAGGATAGAAAATGGTTACAACAGCCCTTGGATTTCCATGCTGTTCTGTCCCCTTCCTTGATGTGCATAAACTTTTCTTTAAGGGTATATAGGGAGTAAAAATTATTTCAGCATGGCATTGTGATCATGTATACAGATATAAATTAAGACAGAGAAGGTGAGCAAAATGTAGACTCATTCTTTCGATTTGTCCTTTTGAAAATATCGAGTCTATTACATAGTCATAGGGAATAAATGAAGGGGATTCTCTTCCCCAAGTGAAGCAGATGTTTTACGTAGCCAAGTCTGAGATTTTGTTCTTTGCAAGGAAGCAGAGGGAATGCCTATTTATGGCATTTTGCAGCTGCACTGAAGGAAACGTTCTCTTCAGATTATGTTGAGTGGCTCCATAGTATACAACGTTTGTGGTCCCTCAGTTGAGCCAAGAGCCATATAAGCAACTTTGCACGGGCTGGACCTTAAGAATCTGACCCTCAGACATGAAGACAGTCCTTCATAAGTTTAATATTCTGTGAATTCAAGACTCTTTGCAATAAGCAAAGTTTACTCCTGTCTGCGTAAGAGGCTTACTAAATCAGCTGCTGGTTGTACTTTTCAGGTGTAACTTTTGCATTAATGACAGGTAATTGCAGCTCTCCAGAAGAGACATAATTATAATCCATGCTGTATTTCCAAAGTTCAAGGTGTAAGTAAAACATGTTGCTGTTTTATGTTCTGGTGCAGCAGATTATAGTAGAATGCAAAGAGTTAAGTGTTCATTTGCTTCTCAACTATCTATACAGAAAAGCAATAGTATTTGAGGACACTATTTTCTTGGCTACTTCTGGACTGACACGGGAGCTGGAGATGATTTAGTCCTTTTGGGTTCCCATAGCCCTACATCCTAGTTCCTAGTATGCACCTGTTGTGTACAGGAATATCAATAAATTCCGGGCAATAAGTTTGTTTTAATTAATTCAGGAATCTTTTATCTTCATGGCCTTATTGAGCAGCAGGGTGTTCTGGCCCAGAGGGAGCAGTGCCTGTCATTCAGAGCAAGCACGTCTCTCCGTATATGGTACTGTGTTGCTCCAGTTAAATATACCTCAATCGAGTTGACAACACAGCATAGCTTTGTGGTTGCATAATCAATGTTTTCCCCTTTTGCTTTGTTTGTGACCTCTAGCCAAACCCTGCTTTGAGTAACTAATTTCCATGTGGGATTTTTCTATGCAATTTTTGCTATATTAAATGATTTCCCTGCAAGCAAGAAATAACTTATTTTGTGAAATGAGCTCCTTTCTGCGTCCCCACAGAAATATCCGCATATTTGAAACACTGAGAGCAAATCCTGATCCTCAGAATGTAGGAGACTTTAGGACTGATTGCTTATATGGTTTACAGAGCTTGAAGTGTGAAAAGTAGAGCTCTCCTTGACTTATGCTGCTGTTATAAGAATCCGGGTCTTCTGGCAGGCTTCAGAGGCAAAACATAGTTCCAATAAAGCAGCCTTCCGTTGCTTTAGTCAGACGGTACTTTCTCTTCCCTCACCCTTCTTTTAACACAGGCTACTCCCTCAAGGGTTATAGTGCTGATCCTCCCTTCTGGATCTCCTGTTCAGCTCAGTGAAGGCTTTTAAGTTCACATTCAGATTCAGAAGAGAAGAACAATCTTTGGTTGTACTTGGTCCTTTCCAGAAGTTATCTGCTTTCTGGAGCAAATCAGACAGAAGTCTAATGACAACATCCTTATTCAAGGCCTAAGCCTTAATCATTACTTAAACACTGTACTTTCTGGCTGCTGAATGAAGTAGGGATCTAGGACAGAATATGTTCACGTAAAAAAAAATTAAATAGAATCATTATGCATACAGGAAGCAGTTAAAGATTGCACAGGTGAACTTAATACTGATATGTTCTAAATTTTGAATAAGACGTTGCAGCATGTGTCGTGTTTTATGCAGATTTTAATGTACCTTTAATGTCTTATCTTACAAGGAGAGAGCTTCCTGAAAAAACAGAGTTGTCATTAGGTGGAGCTACACAGACTGCTGCATCGATATTAGAGATTTTACAGCCCTGTAGCACAGACTCTTGAATGTCTCCAAGTGAAGTATTTGGCAACACCCATAAGCTATCATCTCTTTTGTGGGCTGACCACCGCGTGGAGAAGATGCTTGCAGTTTAACAGTGACTTTTCCAACTATATAGCTACAGAACAGGAACCTTAAAAATTGAGAAATGTGTGTGCCATTCCAGGTCCTTGTGGGAAGTAGTTGTGCTTAGTCGTACTAGTGTGTAATATAACTTTATGCACAATTTTTCAACCAGTTTGCTCCTTCTGCTCTTAGCCATTAGCATATCTCATAGAGCGAGCAACGTTTTTTGGTAGTCCTTTTTCTCCTGTCAAGTTTTCCCATCCACTCTTCACTCACTTGTTTTATGAGCACTACATCTTCCAACTAAAGTGATTCTGTCTCTAAGCTGTGTATAAAACAAGACGAACATTGAGAACACAGGAGCAGTGTTTGCCTCTTTTCTGTTCCAGTGCCCAGTGCCATAATTGTTTCTGGCAGTCATGAGGAACAGTTGCAAGGAAAAGCTCTGTTCAGTTTTGGATGACAAAATGTGAAAACAGACTCCATAAAGAATTCTGCTTGATACTCTCTAACAAGCTTTCACTGAGCACATGCAAACTCTTGATTTTTGTCAGAAGTTTATAGCTTGTCCAAACAGGGTGGGACTGCATAGTGAAAGTGAAAAGCATCCTGCCAAATTTTAAGTCCATTCTTCAAAGAAGGAAAGTTGAAGACCCTCTCAGTGAAACTGCTGTAGGAGTTTTTTAACGTGATCATAAGTGCATAATTAAGCTTATTTACTGTTTCTTTTACAGAAATGAGGGGTTACATCCATAAAATCTCTGTAATCATGCACAGGTTTAGAAGACCTGTAGCGACAGAAGTATTTGCCTAACATTACAGAGAGTTCTGGATTCATCCATAGAACAGTTTCTAGGAAAAAAAAAGTTTATTTTCTGGTTAAAAAATCCCTCAACAAACAGTGGGAGCTTTTAACGTGCATCTTACTCTTTGCATGAAATAAAGGTTGTCAGGCTAGCTCTCCCTCTGGTGTAAAAGTAACATAGTTCCGCTAAATAGTAGCTGACACTTGGTCTCATTTCAAGAGAGAAATCAAAAAGGAATGACTTACCCCGCTGTTCAATAAATACAGCTGTAAATGAATTCTTACATAGCAGTGGGACCGCTTTGCATTCCTTGAAACCTCTTTGGCGATTCATAGTGTGGTCAGCTTCGGTATCTGCAGAGAATGTATTAGATCTTGAGTATAAAGCCCCTCTTTCCTCAAGAGAGTCATGTAGCACTTAAATGATTTGTTAATCCCTTCCATGGTTGGTGACTGTTCTGAAAGCTACCTTTGATAGCTAGATTTGTTGAGGAATGGTACGAAAGAATTTCAGAGAGAACAGAAAAGCAAGTCCCTGCCTACCTGATTAATAGCTGGGGAGAATGAAAGCACAAATTAATGATCTAACATCTGCTGCTGGCCGTTCTGAAACAAAACTGATGTTCAAAGTGGGACAACAAGCAAGAGCCCTGCCTAACGTGGGCTGAAATGGCAAGACCACTACCTCATCTTCTGTTTCTCCTGGGAACAGTACAGCATTACAGTGGCCCTTAAATATATGAAGGGTGCGAAATGAAGTTAAGATGACTGAACTCTTTGCCAAAGTACGACCTTGTTTTTTTTTTTGTCTCGCACCCATGTAAATTGCAACCAAATGTTTATTACTACCTCCTTTTGTTTGGACTATTTCCTTTTCCCTGTAGTGTTGTATTCTTTGCTCTCTAGACTCCAGGTTCCGTCGGCTTCGTGTGCAAACGGTTCAGGAAGTCACATGAAAGCTGTGTGTTCGTTACTACCATGTCAATTAGATCACAGTTCGCTCTCCAGATAATCTGACTAATCAGGTACCTCCCTTTCTCAGGTCCTGAAGGAATGATATAATTTTAGATTATCTATTGTTAATGAGATTATTTATTCTCTGTTTGATTTTGAGATGTTTTTAGTGAAATAAACACTCTTGTTTGCAAGAAGAATTTTAACTGGATGGAATTAAAGACAGATTCTGATGACTAGTAGCAGCAGCAATCTGTGAATTACTGACATATACATTTAATATCTCCCTTGAGAGTAGGAAAGCTCTTCAAATATTGAAACTGGCTTAAATAATTTAAATTCATATGAAAGGTGAAAATTCTTTGGCTAATAACATTAGCCTGATTTCTTCACTTCCAATTTAATCTAGAATATTTGGAATAGTTGTTAATAGTATGTTTGTTTATTTATTTGTTTGAATATTTTATTCAACAAAATGCTTTGCATCCTTATACTCTCACCTTAGAACTGATAATTAATATTCTCATGTTACTTAAATATATTTTTATCAAACAAAAATAATTGTGTCTCTTGATATATCTGGTTTTGCTTGGTGCAGTATGAGCAAGCAAAATGCCTGACTGTTTTTCCTCTCTTTCTACAAAAGCTGTAGGGAGCAATAAAAAGATAATAGTTTTTTTTGGCTGGAGATTCTAGTTCATGAACACTTTTAATAAGAATGAAGAAGAAAGGAAAGAATGAATGAAAAGAACACAAAAAATGAAGAAGGCACCATGACTGGGTTCCAGAAGGCTAAGTTTCAAATCCCTGCTCTGCCTTCAAAAGAAGGGCACTGACAACGATGCCATTTTGCTGTTCTGGAGTCTCTCTTCCTTGCTTTTATGTGAAAAGAACTTTGGAACTCTGGAGTTAATTCTAGTGTAAAGAAGAAATATTTCTGAGATTTCAGAGTTTAACAGGAAGGGAATTATTTCCCACTCAGCTACTTGACATGCTATGTCAAGAAATAGCATGTAGTAAAACAATTGTCAGCAGCAATCATTCTAAGTAATTTCTTGTCCAGGTTTAAAATTCTAAGTTCTTACCCACAAAACACTCGGGTTATTAAGAAGAGGATGCTTCTGGTTGCTTTACAGAAATGCAGCTTTTTAGTCTAATGATAATGGAGTCCTTGGGAATAAGAAATAGAATTAAATATGAAAATGGTTAGGTAGTACAGACAGTACCTTAAGCTTTCATCTCTTTTTTTTCTCTTAGACCCATCTATTTCTTTCTGCATAATTTGAAGACCTACTATCTCCGTACTTCAATATGTGTCAAACTTTGCTGTCTGCCTCCTTGCAGAGAGAAATAAGCGGTGCTGTATCTCACAGCCATTTGATTCCGGTGGGTTATATTCATTTCATCTTCTGCAACAGCTTAGGACTTCACTTCAACCTCTGCACTGTCCCAGTCAGCCCTCCTTGGCTTTCTTCATGTCCTCCTCCTTTAGCCAAGCAGAGACCAGGTCCTTCTGGTCTGTCATGCAGTCAGGCCACATAGCTGCATGTGTGCTCTAATGCAGATATTGTAAGGAAGGCTTCTACAGAGTTTCTTTTCACCTGATGTTTTCTTATGCAGCCAAACCCAACTTTTCCTTTCTTTAGAAAGCAATTGTTCAGCTTTACTTAAGAACACAATTATGTTGAATATTTAGCTTCATAAATTATTCTGAATTATACTGTTAAGGGGGTACTACAAAATAAAAGACATGGCCTTGTATTTTACTGCTCAGAGATGTAAGAAAACTGCCCCAATGTTAATGGTGATAAGCCAGTAATGCACCAGTGTTAGGTACAGTACAGGAAAAATAGTGCTTAGTGCCTTTATAAAACTTGTGTATGTGATCCAGCTATCAGGATTACATGCTAGGCATCTCCAAAGGAAAAATGAATCCACTTTCCAAGATTATACTAGCAGCAATGTGGCAATTGCTGCCATATCAAGAAGTCTTGTTAAATTCAGGCAGGGCCAGAGATGTGTAAATGTAACCTGCACATTCAGTATGATGCAGAGGTACCCAAATACCTGTATAGATAATAAAGCTTAAACACTGGGCGAAATAGTGCTGGGGAAACATGGAAGTTTTCCAAATAAAATAAGCTGATGTGTTCCTCCAGGTCCATACAGTAGGATGGCTTCCTATAGCTTGGACATCTCTGCACTCTGATTTTTTGTACAGACTTTTCTATGATGTAAATTAGCTGAGGCATACCAGTCTTACATGGTACTTTATTGCTGTGTAAAAAATAACACATTAGAAGATTATCTTCAGAAGAGGTATAGTAAATAAGTACTTCTAAAACAAAGGGTAATTTATTGCACGTTTTGATCAGCAGTTGGGAACACTTTAAAAAGCAGTTACTATCAGATGTAGAAATGGTTAGATAAAACAATTCTCATGATTCCATCAAAAGACATAACTAGCAGAAAGCTTCTAGCTTGCAAGATTCTAGACATTTTCAGTTTTCAAAGAGAGGCAAAATCAAATTCAAGTCCTGGGAAGGATGACTTTTGACATTCAAAAGTTTTGAAGCTCATACAGTGTAAGTCAATATTATTCTGCTCATTTTGTGTTGCTGAAAATGTGATAGGGTAGGATCACTGGTTAGTTACTCTTTTGAGAACCACTTTTCATGTCTTATAATGTCATACACGATTTATGTCACAGTCTTTAGCTAGCTACTTAAGGCTGCTTAGTACCAAAAATGGCTTTTAATAAAAATGACAGAGACTGTCACCTTCTGACAGGCAGCATGTGTCGTTGAAATAAAGACAGTCATACAATAGCTTTAAAAGAGGAGTGCCACAGCTGAACAAGCAGCTTTTATGTTCTTTTTTTGTTTGGACGCCCTCCGAGAGCAAGGGGTAAGTTTAGTTTATTGCCTTAGTTTAGCTTTTGGTTTAGTGCTAAACTGAAATTTTCTGGCAGCAAGTTTGAATAGGATCGTAGTAGGATAATCTTCCAGAAAACACAGTAGAGCAAATGTAGTCAAACGTGGCCATACACAAAATGTAATAAGACATGAATTGCTTTGTACGCTCTCTTTGTTACAAAGTTTGAGTATGCAGGTACACGTACATGTATGTGACTGCATGTCTAAAATCTGATATATATGTGCAGGCATTTATTTCTATGAAAACAAAGCAGTAATTTCATGTCAGATTAATATGCATCAGAAATAACGCCACTGAAATCAAAGTAGTTTTGCAGCATAAAACAGTGTGAGATGAAACTTAAATGTCCTATATATCAAGTGTATAGATCAAATTAAATTTTATTGTGAAAGAAATCACGGACAAACAGGCATATATGCGCACAGCCTGTATTATAAGAACACTGTCAGGGTCAGCAGTCAAATCATAGGATTTAATATATTAGCATGACCTGTGCAGCTCAATTTGACCTTTTATGTGTGCACCACGTTTAACTGTATGGCCTCACGCATTTTGTTCGACAGTGCTCAGAACAGACAAACACATAGTCAGGCATGATTTCTGCTGTTGTAGGCAAGTATGTGACTGAAGTTGCTCAGTTCAGCCTGTGACAAAATCAAGTTTTTATTTATGTTCTTCTTAAGGTATAATAATCTTGAACTGAACTCTTGCTATGTACACAGACGTTCCTGCACTGTTTTAAACCGGATTGGATCTAGGTCCAGTCACTGGAACAGATCAGGGAATCTCTTTTGCATGTGCTGTTTGTTACCCCATGGAAATACTGAGGAGGAGTTGCCTTTGTGGAATGTAGAAGGGAAAAAGGCAAACATATATAAATATAAGGAATGAATTGGGACAAGAACAAGAGAGGAGTGGACAGTGGGAATAACAGAGCTGCGATAATAGGTATGGAGAAGGCAGAAGAAAAAGCCTGGGAGGTTTTGATGGAGTAAACTTGGTTCCTCATATGTTTACATTTAATTATGAGATTACACTATTTTTCCACAGAATTCCTACCTCACGCAGGATGCACTTAATGAGCAGCTATTAAATATATTGCTTTGCCCTTATCGTGCATGGCCCCAAGCCCTACTTATTGCAGACATTGCAAATCCTTGTCCAAAGGCAGAATTATTCGTTTTAGTCAGAGATTTTTGTAAGGCCTCTGTCACTCTTAACATTTGCAGTAGGGTTGCACCAACAACACTAATTCCAGTATTTCCTAACTTTTTGGTACTTAAACTGGTAGTCTTAATATTCTTTTAAATTTTTTGTGTGAATAATTATACACACGTATTTTTATATATACAATATAGCATGAGCAAACAAATTGATGTATAAGTGTTACTGAAGTGCATAAAGCTGCCTAAAATTTTATAAATATAAGGACACAAAGTTATGTGAGGGCATGAAGAACTCTAGAAATGACTAGCAATAAATGCGAAAATACTCCTTACTATTTTTAACCTTTGTGTTACATCATGTAGTTCTGCAACAGATTAGTCATCACATCAAAAGGTTGATGGAAATAATAGTGAAAAGGACTTGGCGGACTTTGAATGTATATGAGGTAATTCAGTAAGAGTGACAAATGACTTCTGGCATTTTAAGGTGAGATGGAAAAACTACAGCCAGAATACCTGACTCTCTCCTGGTTTGTTTTTTGCTTGGCTTTTTTAAAAATTCCTGATGGCAGTATGCTAATATCAGTGCAAGTTTTATGGGTTTGTACAGGAAATAGGTAGAATAGAAGGATGTCAGTTACAATAAAGTAGTTTTGTGATTTTAAGTGTTTTAGGTAGCACAGTCTGGAGGGTCCATGGGAGGAATAAACAAGACAAAGTTCTTGCTGAAATGGCTGGGAATATGATATTTGAGAGAAGGAAGCTAGTGATTTCTGACTCACATGAGTATATTGGGACAAACTTCTCCCTAGTAGTATATAATAGCTGACAATAGTCTTCAATATTCTTTGAGAGAACTCACTTTGATTTTTCAACGGAGTTCAGCAATAACTTAAATATATTGACTGGCTAAAGCTGATGGTCCTGGGCTGAAGGTCATTAACAACAGTCAGTAATGTATCACAGGAAATGGTCTATGTTAAGCATTGTATTGTTAAGGTGAAAGTGATAAAAAAAGAGAGTTTGAACCTACTTTTTTCTTCTGGAAGCAAAATAGTTTTAACAGATGAATAGTACATTTCTAGAAAATTTCTGCGTCTATCCTAGTCATTTGTGTTACTTGATGTGTCTTTCTTATTTCACATATGCAACATCCAATTATGTTTACCTCTTAAGATCTTCAATGGGGCTAGAAATTCTGGAAACAAATACCGCAAAACATAAGAACAGCGAGAAGGTAGATGAAATTTATTCATGAATATGTGAATTATTACTGCACTGATCCAAACAATCTGTATCCATTTTTAAAAAAAATATAGCTGATATGTGTATAGTAACAGTAACAATTAGTTTTAAGGGAATTGACTTGATATAAGATGGGGATAAAATTTATTTAACATTTTCATTGTGTGATAAAAGGGCAATCCTGGCATTTTTGTTAGGTAACTATTGATAAGAAAGTATAACTATTAATATTTGTGAGGCAGAAAAAATAGCTGAGGAGCAGAAATTTATCTAAAAGGTCCCTTTTTCAATAAGATCCTGAAGAAAAGATGAATACAGAATACTATGCATTTTAATAAACAAATGATACAGCGCTTCATAAAGTCATATGTTAGTATTTAATTTGTACAGATTTGCCCTGTCACATTACAACTGTTTAATCAACTAAGTATTCAGCGTGCTCTTTTGTTTGGATCAGTGTTCACTGCTGTTTTATTTATTGTCTTATTATCCCCCTTATTGAAGAAGATGGTGATTGGTATGTTCAGTTAAGTTACATGTGATTTTAAGGCTGCAGTTTCACAATTAGCGTAAACCAGTTTAAGTCTATTCTGCTACTGTCCCACCACTTTTCCGCTCCAGGCAATGGGTTGTAATGCCTTTCTTCTGCTGGCACCAACATTCATGCAGCTGCGTAATTGGTTGGATCAGAGAGCTGATCTGCCTGAAAACTAATTAATTAATTTTGGTAGTTTTCAGCTGAATAGAGTCAATCCATCTGATCCCAGCAATCCAGTGCTGGCACAAAGGAGGGGCCAAGGGCTTAAGGAAAGAGGGAGAACTTTCCCTTTTGGTGGCAACGTGGACGTGGATTGTAAAATAAACTATATGTGAAACTGTGCCTGAATTGCGATGAACAGCATGCACTAGAGAGGATGGAGAAATAAAAAATGAACTAACAAGTTGTAAATGGGTACTGCATAATCAGTGGAAATGCTTGTAGGAAACAGAAAATTCAGTTTTGAAGTTTATAAACTGTATCATGGAGTGAAGAAGGAATATTTCTTCTCTGTGGGCCCAATCCAATTCTCTTGAGTCCATAGAAAAACTATAATTTTTCAGTGTAAGAGGATCAATCCCTGTTAGATGCTAACATTCACGTTGAATGGCTAAAAGAAAAATAGTAGTGAGAAGTTTGCCAAGGAAAAAATCTTCACCGAATATCCATAAACCATAGAAATGATTTTAAATGTTAGTACTTGAAATTGAAGCTATAAACAAAATGTTTCATAAATATGGAGTATAGTATGTCTTGCTGTTTGAAAAAAAATATTTTTAAAGTTTATTTTATTTGGTTATTAATGGTCAGAAAACTTATACAGTATTACTACTGTGTCCTGATCAAACACATGTTGTAATTATCTTAAATTCTATTTTCTGATGCAAATGGCTAATTTGGTTTTTCACTGATACTTAAATTTAGAATTGCTTCCATGGTCATAATGGAAATGAATGCAATATGAATATTATCACAAATAGTTAATTTCTACATTGAGGGTAGGATGCTTATAGTATTTATTTATCCTGGAAAACTGCAGCTTGCTTCTAGGCACCAAATTTCCAGAAACTTTGGAGATTGCAGTAAAGAGACTAGACTACATAAATGTTTTAAAAGATAAGATTATATATTTTCAGTATAGCTGAGTGAGTGTTTTGTTTTTCTGGCAAAGATTCTTGAAATTAATATTATGATTCTGTTTCTCATTTAGGTAGTTAGGTGATGGTCAGTAACTAAGTCTTGCTGCCCATGTCATCTGCCATCTTCTCTCCTCTTTTCCCTAACCCCACCTCCCAAAGATGCACGACTCTTCTAAGCCAGATAGGCATCCAGAATTAGATTTGTAATGTTCTCTGGCCTTCTAAGTTGCTTTTCTTACATTTATATGATTCTCTTCTGCCAACTTAGCCTTCTGTCCTCCACCCATCCCTGTTTTGATTCATTTCCCTCATGCCGCGTGCCTAAATATTGCCCAACCCATGTGGAAAGTCCTTAATTCTTGTCAAGACAGGGTCATGACTAGCCCACCCAGGAAGATCAGAACCAAGGCTCCCAAACTGGGAACAAGACTTGCCCATCAGTATAAAAGCCATTATTCCCTCATGCTCATCCAGGCCTTTGCGTTAGCAGATAGTGTGAGCAGAAGCACAGAAGGTATGTGTTAGGAGAGATGGGATAGACTGGGAAATAGCAACAGATTTATCGGGGGCATGAAAGGGGACCATGCAAAAGGACAAGTGGCATGGTAACAGTGACTGTGACTGGATACAAGAGCAGCTAAGCTGAGGTGAGAGATACGGGACAGAGAGTGTCAGTACGTGAACGGTGTAGGAGAAAGCAGACTCGGTGAGCTAGCCAGTATGTTTTCCCTTAGTTATGTCTGGACATTTGGAGGAGCTGAGGAAACAAGCTTGGCAGAGGACCAGCAGGCCACCTACTCCAGCTTTCTCAGCCCCATGGGGGAGGCTTGAATTGAAAAGAATTACTGGGCAGACTGAGGCTATGCAGTGCTTAGTTGCGGAACAGGCCCACCCTCAGTTCTGTGAGGCCTTTGGCCACCTCCATCCAGCTCTTTGATGATTATTGTCACTGGTGTACTGGGGTTTTTTTACTGCACAGCTTCTCAGTCCATTGACTGATCTGTGGCCTGTAGGACACTTGTGGAATTAAAAAAGCTAGTAAATAATAAGAGGAACAAATCAAGTTCCTTGGGGATTTTGAAAATGGACCATACAAGAATTTTCAGGAAAGGCAACATTTTGAGCATGATATGTACGTGTAGCAGGACCTGAATAGATATTAGGAAACTCCGTTAATGCCAGCTGTGCCTTCATCAGATGATACAATATGAATATAATTACCGTCTCTGATACTAACCTCTGTTTTACACACCTGTGTCAGGCTTCTGAGTTCTGTGTAAAGTGTGGTCACAACTCAGCCTTGAGAAATGCTTGAGCCAAGAACAGTTCTCTAACAGATGATGTCTTATTAGTGCTCTCCAGGCAGCAGACATTTCCAGCTATCCTGCTACCACATTTATCGCTCTCCAGGTAGCAAAAATGTGTTGTGTATAGTTTCTTAGGCACGTTTTTCTAGATAGTAGCTTCTCTAACTTGTCCTGAACATAGTCTGAACATATCATCCACCAGATCTATCCCTCACAATATACTGCTAAACACCTACTTTCCTAGAAATGAATGGGAGGAGGCAATGGTCATGCTGGGAAAGCTGTTGTTATTTATTAACTTAAATAATTTTGTATTACATAAAATAGGCCAAACTATGTGGCTGCCTGCACTCCTGTGATTTTGCAGGTATTTCTGTTGTTACCTGAGAGAGAAAGCACATAAAACTTGTGAAGCCTCCAGACCTATAGTCTCAGTCTTTTTCTTGTTCAAGTCTTCAGTTCTGTGGTATGAGGAGTCCCATTTCTGGAGTCTGGTCATCACAGTGGGCTTTACACAGTGCTGCAAATTTCTCATTCAAAGGCAGTTACGTCATCCTAGTCAAGCTATTCTGTTTACTCCTGTGTACTGTACGGTGTCCTGTGACAACTGGCCAAGTAGGGCAAGTTTCTGTGACACCTTTTGAAGTCCTTGACCTTACTGGTGATAGTCATACAGTGTGTAATTAGCTGTACCATCAGGCCCTAAATATTTGGCTTTCCTACCTGACTTTCGTGATGTGAAGTAATCAGCAAAGTGGCTTATTTGGCTATGAAGTGCCTAATCTCGATTTACTGTCATTATTGGACAGACTCCTGTATAGACCTTCGTTCTGGTCACCTAATCAGTGGTGTTTGTGGAGGGTGTTCTTAGGAGTTTGTGTATTAGGAAGTTTATTTCAAGAACTGTATTAGGAGAATGGCTCCACGTACACCAAAGATCTGCTTGTTTTCTCTCAGAGCTCACTGCCTAATCCCCTAATTCATATGGAATTACTGGAAGGAACGACCAGCAGAAACCAGAGCAAGACAAGGTGCGTTGTACGGATGTAAAGAAGGGCTAGAGAGAGGAAAAGTGTCCCCAGCTCTGCTCAGGAGTGGTGAGGTATGTCTTGAGTTGACTAGTGAAACAGCCTGGGAATCAGACTCTACTGGTGGTTCATCTTGGAACTGAAAGAGTGGAGAATTAATTGAGTGTGGAGAAAACAGGGTAGTTAAGAAATGGCCTACTTTCTTATCTTGAAAGGCTCTCTATGTACATCAGTCAGTATTCTGTTCAAATCATTGTTTCAAGTCATCTCAACTCCTCAAATCTTAACTATACAAATAGAATGCAGGATAATTCTCAGTCAGGGTATTTTAGGCACAGTGACCTAAGACACAGGACAGCCCATTACTTCTCCTATGTAACAAGAAGTTCTAACTGATTTGATGCATTCTGGGATATTGAGGAGGCAGATACGTGGTAGAGTTCATAACATGTGAAGTGTAGTGAGAGAGGTATATAGAGAGTTGTGCTTGCCACCTTCCCTAACACCTGACACCGTGGTCATTGAGAGAGGGAGAGAGAGTCTCCTACTGTGGTCGTATTCAGGAGAATTTGCATGTCATGCAAAGTAGCTTTCTTAAAACTTTGGCACATATTTAGAAAAAAATGTTTTGTAGCACTTTCAACAAAATTGACAATTACACATAGAAATTAATCGCAACACACAGTACTGTAATGATGAGCAGAATCTTATGAAGAATGAACAAAAACTTAATGTGACGTCTGATAGAAGAGAATGCATCAAAGGTGGGAAATTAATTCAAGGAGAAAATTAATTGCTACTTAGGAGCCTACAGAATATATTTCCATAGGAATTAGGAGAAATCCTATTGCTTCAGTCTACTCATGATGAGTATAAGTGAAAGGAAAAAAACCAATTTTTTAGTTGAGGCTGGATGAGGTGACCTTATAATTCTGCCAGCCATTAATGTCTCATAACACTCAGTGCAGCAGTGCTAGTAGGAACTGAAGTAAGAAGAGAGCTCGCTACACCCATTTGTGACTAGCTCATACCTGTTAAATGTTGGAACTGAAAGACTTGTACAGTAAAAGCTAATGTGTCTGACACACTCACTGAAGGTACCAAAAGAGTGTTGCTCTCCTTCATTGCAGTTATCTTTAGTGTATTTGAGGTTTTTTCTGCCTCTGATGTATTTATCATAGAATTGAACATCCCATATGGTTTATTTGAAGCTAGGGCATGAAAAATATTTTAAGTCATATTTTAGGCATGATAATTATCTCCCAGCTAAGCTGATGACTAGCAAAACTGACTTCAGTTCTGTTAGGCTGCATTGAGATGGGAACTAAGAATTGTAAAGGGCTTATTTTGTTCAGAATTAGTTTCAAGACATAAATGTAATGTCTTCCATTCTTTGGTGTATGCCTGGGGCTTCTCTGTTCATATCATAGCACACTGTAGTGCTGTTTTAATTTTTATCTGAAAAAGTAGTTCAGGTGTCTTTTGGCTGATACTAAACTCACGGAAATTACTGCTTGTAATGACACACAGATATTAATTACAACGTTTCTCCAGTGTTAAGGAGCTTGATACATGTATATAGTTATGTTAAATAGCAAGTAATACATCTAGAAGCCTGTTTCTCTATTTATGACTAGCATATTTGATTATTTTGAGTAAGACACTTGCTAAAGCAATAGAGTTACAACATCCAGGAGTTTTTAACTAAACAGAAAAGACTTTAGTTTTTTTTGTTTCTTTCACTAAGAATGCTATTTTAGTGTGAACATTAAAGGCTTCAATACTTGCTTTCAGAAAGAGTATTATATGGTAAGTCAAATTATTTAAGATAGTTGGAGACACTATTTCAGTTGACAAAAAAATGTGTTTATTTGGTTATATCATAAACAAATGGTCTTATAACTCTACAAACTCTGGCAAGACTTAAACTGATAATACCATGTCTTTGGCATCAGTAAATGCTGCAATCATGTTTTTGTCCTATCCCCTCCAAACAGATGCATTTGTACCTGTGTTCCCAGTGTACAACATGGTGCTAACTCAAGCAAGTTTAATCTAGAAACATCAAGTAAAAAAAAGAGAAGATTTTGATCACCCTAACTTTGATCACTTTGTCAAGCCTCATACTGAAGCCAATATAATTGTTCAAAGAAAGCAGAATATTAAAGCTATAGAGTTAAATTGCTTTGTCACAGAGAGTGAAGTGATGTCGCAGGAACAGAAATAGCCACCGTGTTTTAAGTTCTGTGACCTATGTGGGAATCACAGTTACTTCTGAAAGTCACCTCTAGATGTATAGAGACATAGTTATGCAGCAGACTGAGACTGCTTCCCCCTTCTCCCAGGGTGTCCAGTAATTGTGCCAGTAAGGACAGTGTCAAGCGATGAACTGATAGCCAGAGACACAACTGCCAAAAAGCAAATCTGCATCTGAAACACATACGCACGTAAGCGATATATGGCTCTGTATATCTTCAAGCATATTTCTTTAACATTACTGATTATTTTCTCTGAGCTGCTAAAACTATAAACCAGCTATTTATGGCCATAGAAATCACTTTTTGTGTAAGTTATAGTTTTGCATGCTATTGTCTTAGCCTCTTCCTGTCTGCTAGAATTTTGGAGCTATGAGGCAGCTAGGAATAGTTTTCTGAAAGTGCTGAACATCTTTAATTCACACTGGCCCAAAAGAATGTCCAACCTCAGAGTTCAGATAGAAGTATACTTGCAACTTGAAACATTAGAATAAAACCTGCCAGAATGGATGAAGGGTAGAATTCAGCAACGTATGCTGTATGTCTCAAAAAAAATGGAACAAATCCAGTGGCAAGTTTTGTCCTTCTTTCTGGACACAAAAAGAAGTACCTTGACTATTTCCTAACGAAAGACAAGTTTATATTTTAAGAGGTATTTCCTGCACGAAATGGCTGCAGTGAGGCTCACTTGCAAATTTAATGGCTGAAATTATTAAATAAGTTTACTTGGCGTAAGAAGAGATGTTGGTATGTTTAACTATTATCAACATGCTTGCAATACAATTGTGAATGGAGAGACCAATTGAATACAATTTTTATTGTATTGATGTTTTCTGATGAGAGGAAAACATTCAAGAAATTCGTAAATATTGTAGTAGAAGGAGATGCGGAGGCTAACTTTTGATATATACCTCTGTGACAAATGCGAAGTAAATAAGGTGTTTTGAAACATCACAACTCATGCAAAACCCATCACGTTTGCTTAAAAACATTTTTGTGAAATTTAGTGTTGCATTTTAAGATAAGGTGGCATGAATTTGTTATTTTCATTTGCATTTAATGACTAATCTGTATTTCCTGTATTCTGACGTCTTAAATTTTCTAGTTTGATTCTTTATACTTGTTCTTTTCCTGGTGATACTTGACTGAAAAAAAAGTTTTGATGGTTTATTCTCATTATATTTATGTTAATGGTTTGAATGTTTTATAGTATTCTGTAATAGTTTATTTTTGAAAAAATCATATTAGCTTAGAAGTATCATTGAAAGAATTTATTTTATAAGAAAAATTAAAGGGTATGTCAGGTCTACTAGTTCTTATAGCCACATTTAAAGATTTTTTATAGACTGTTGGAAATACAGTACTAAATACATAAACAATTAATTAAATGTGGAACATACCAAGAATACACATCAGTGAAACTGGAAAATGTTAGAATGAATTATTTCTGTGCAGCTTGGTGTGGCTTTTGCTTTGGAAATCAAGCATCAATTTTCTAGTTTTGACTGAAATAAGGACCACCCTGAAGCCAAGCTTAATTGAAATAAATCTCTTAGGAGGCTCTATTTATCATTTTGTTATAAATTTGGCAGCTAAAAAGACATAAAAAAATATGCAAATTAGAGATTAAATAACTTTTACATTAAAACAAACGCTTAATTTTTGCTGTTGAATTCATCACTGACAACTGATTCCTTGGGGAGACAGAAAATTATTTAAAAATAGTTCTGAAAAATAGTCAGTCTTAACCAGGATACATGGTCCTAGGAGATGCAGGGCTTAACTACACCAAATTCTAGTCATATTTTCATAATGAAACACTTCTGGAGAGACATAAATATAATTAGAAGTGTAAGCCATTAATATTTACCAACATACATAACTCATTTCATCCATTTTCTTGTGTTGATAAAGGAGATACTCTATGAATAATTATCTTGTAGGAAAGCTCTATGAATAATTATCTTGTCAGGTAAAGAAAATTATGACCTCAGTATGTTTAGTACCCGCTATTAAGCAGTTTTGAAATACTGAGCCAATCACTGTCAGGCAGTCTTTAGATTAGAAATTGATATGGAATTGATGTTCATCTCTGTTGGAATGCCTTTATAATGAATAATTCAAGTTTGGAACTAAAGGAAAATACTAGTAAAAGTATGATATCACTCTGACTAAATATGAAGGCAGTGTTGGTAATAAATTGTTCTAAACTTTGTATCAGTTTATCTAATGGATGACCGCTGTAGAAGAAGGATTTTTGCTGCTGATACATACTGTTGTTTTTAAAAGCAAGTTGTGAAAACATTGAACGTTAGTAGCAGAGTATTTTTAAAATGAAACTTCATATTTTGTTTCCTTGTGTCAGCACAATTTGATAGATCTGAATATCTTTTACTGATCATATATGCATTTTGCATTTGGCTTTTGTCATGTTAAAGACATGAAACAAGGTTTCCCCCTTCTTTACTACCTACAAATAATGTAACAAGCAGCTTGTAAGAGTTCATGCAAAGGAGGAAAAAGAACACAGCTCTGGTGTCCTGATCTTGCCCTTCTGATCCTCAGAATGGTCCAGAAGGTACAGAAATTCTCATTGCGCAGTAGCAGAAGAAAATGCTATATCCATGCTTCTTTCAGCTTGCAACGTTTCTCCCTCTCTCCTCACTTATCTTTCAAAAGTGTATCTCTGTTTGTGACAGCATTCTTTCCTGTTATCTGACAGTTAATAATTGGAATGATTTTCCTTTGCATCTCCACCAACCTCTTTTCAAATACATGGGTAAAATACTTAAATGGGTGGCCCATGTAAAAGTACTTAAGGTAGGTATTTCAGAATGCCTTCGGTGTTTCTTGGCTCTGGCTGGGCACTATGTGCTTTGTTATATATTGTCATGTTTCGCACAAGCTATTTTTAATAGCAGAGTGTACCTGCATATTTGCTTGCTTGCAAAGTGATACAGTTTTAATCTATTGGCCACATGTTTAGCGAGTGAGAAATGGATCCTGTATTTGATCACTCCTGTATGCTGTTAAAGGAGCTCAAGAAGTAAGAACTAAAGTTGGGGGAAAAAAAATAATTGTATTTGCATGGTTGCTACATAAGTGTTTCATTAATATGTTTGGTTAAACACCTTCTCAAGTGTCAGGCACAATAAGAATAGTCACAGGAACGCACTGCTTCAACAGATACACACTCATGGTCAATATAGTAATGGTATTGGATGAAGGATGAGAACATAATAAGGTTCTGTGTCTACAAGTAATAAGTTGCTGCTTACTTGTCAGAGACAGATAGACAGAAGTGGCCAGCTTTATAATGCCCCTAAGAGACATGCACAGCACGGTTTAGGAGTTTTACAAAACTCTATTCAGTTCTGTGATTAATACATGATCAGTACGTGAGATGTCTGATGCAAACACTTCTATTTTATTCTAGTGGCTTCATGTGTAAGTGTAGGGCTTGAATCACCTCACAGAAAGAAATAGCAATTGCACTTGATCAGACATTACTCTGGAGGAAGATGGGATATAAGAAGGTTGTACTGCAAAGGGCAGGTTATTGTGAGTACAATACATCTCAGGAGATGCATGGTAAATAGTATGGTGAGACGACAGGCATTTTATGGCCTACTCTTGCAACAGCTTGCAGTCCTAATTTTTGTGATATTTCATGGCCTTAATAAAATGACACGATTAACCTTTTCATTTCTTTCCATGTTTTAAAAGCAAAGTGCTACACATAGTGGTATGTTCAAATGACTCACCTGAACAACATCAGCCCTGTCAGTTAAAATTCTGTACAATGAAATAATAACCATAACTCTTGCCTGTTCTTAATGTGTAAGAGCATGAGAACTAGTAATTATTTATTCTTATGTATAAACTTTAGCTTGGAAAGAAAAGTTAGAATCATACTACAGCGATTTTAAATTTTTTCCAAGGTTTATGTTCACTGAAATTACAGAATCATTATCGAGGAAGTGATTAGTTTTTAGAATTTGGAGTACCCTGCATATATCACGTTTTATTCTAGTGACAATATATTATGTAGTAGTTTATATTGCAATAAGTTCCTATAGAGTTGCACTGCACTGACTGACAGCCATTGTCCAGAGGAACCACGTAAAGGTGTGAGGATGGGCTCTACTCCTTAGCCAAATTAAAACAGGAAGTCAGTTTATATTTGTAGACTTTGATCATTATTTTCCATTCCTTCAGTTCCGCTAGCACTTTAATTTATTAAAATGCAGACTTAGAAATAAAACTTAAAACAATTCAATGAATCTATCTGACATCAGCTTCTTAAGGATGACCCTGGTTCATTGCCAACAATGACACAGTGAGATTCGTTAGATAAAACAAAGCCTAAAATATCATCTTGTCTACCACCACTGAGGTAGACAAAGATTCTCAGGGAGAGAACTCAAAAAATAGCGAGGAAGCCTGAAGTGTTTATATATGCTCCACCATGTAACATATCGTATTCTTCAACTCCAGGTTTCCGATTCAGCTGGGCTCACTGACTTTGAACTTGCATGATCTGTATTTTCATAGGTAGAATATAAAAGCGAGTTATTTATATTAATATACAGTGAGAATTAGTTGAAAAATGTTTTATATCTCTATGCTTAGCCACCTGCATTTGTTACTCTCTGCAGCAGGAACATCCACAATATTCTGTTAATTTCATACTATTTTAAGACTTTACCTTGATAGACTTTTCATACTCTACTGTTTTTTGTTACAGCAAATGGAATCTCAGTCTAAGAAATACTTATTTAGAAAAGTTTTAAAATGTTGAATCCATGTCAGTTACATCTGTGTTAACAAACTTGTATTTACTGGGAAGCAATTGCATGAACAATCCCATTATTTTATATTTCTGCATCTTTAAAATGCTGACTAACTTGGAAGCTGTCTTCTTGGAAATACTAATTATATAGTAGTTCAGTCTGCTTATAACATGTTTTCAATTTTCACTACATATTCTACTGTCAGAAAATCCTCTGACATTTGGTTTTATGGAAATATTTAAATTTTAACAGCAAGCTACTGCACTGGAACTTTGGCTTTTGGAGACGAGGATGGACTGGTGAAATTGTTCTCTTCTAAGGGGGACATTCAAAAGAATTCCCAGTTTATTTCCATAACCAATGAGTTGAGTCAATGTGGAGAGCATCTGAAATTCCATTGTAATTTAGCAGCATTTGTAAAATGTAAGCAACATATAAAAGTGCTGATGAGTAGCATTCAAACACTGATCTAAATTGATGTTTTGATTTATTTATTCAGAACTTAAGTATATCTTTCCAGCTCAGAATTTATTAAACTATTCTTGATGCTTTAACATAGCTGCTTTTTCAGTATGTGTTATCAGATCAGTCTTTCAATGTATTATTTATATTTAGAAGGCTAACTTTTGCTCACACTAATTTTTAATGGAAACACCCAGAGGAACCCTTTTGCTTTATATTGCAAATTGATCCCTATTTTATCATCGTACATGGTTTCTTTAAAACTTCTTGATAGTTCGTAAATAAGCCTGTGTAACGACAGCATGCAATATTGACAATAACATTAAAATAAGGCCTTAGAAAAAGGTACCTGTAGACAAGGGCTAGTAAGGCGTTTATTTTCTTATGGACTTATGGTGTTAGGAGCTCAATTTTGTTACTAGATATGAAGTTTCTATATGCAAACCCCCTAAGTTTTGCTACTGCTATCAGTTTGTAATGCCTGTAGCTGCTTGAATTTTCCCATCTAAAATCTTCTGAGTATATGCTCTGTTCAAGTCTAGAACTGTCTTAGTCTTGACTGTCATAAACAAATAGCTACAGCTCTTGTGCTAACATCCCATCAGGATCTGTAAAATGGGCATTGCTCTCTCTGTCCTGCCTGCAAGGCCTCAGATCTGACACAGTCGTTGGCATGATAGGACTGGAATCGTTTCCTGGTTGAGTTGTCCATAGTCTGGAGGATTGTAGAAGGATATTTTCACACTCTGTGTAAAAAGTTCATAATCTCAACTGGTAGTTATATGGGTGATGTAGTGCTATCTCAGAGGCACAGCAGGCACTAGTTGCTCTTTCATTTTTTACTGCCAAGATTTCCAGCACTGGGCATCTTATGGTGATAGGGACAGCATAAAATCACTGACAGATGAGCAGACATCCCTATCAAAAATCCTATTTTCGTGCTGTGCATTCCTTTACATTCTTAATCCACTCAGATTTTTTTCTCTGACCCTTTACTCCTTTCAGTTAATGTCCCAGTGCTGACGTTACTGCCACCAAAACTGCCCTGTGCCATGTTTTACTTCCTGACACTCTTCAGATAAATGTATTTAAAAGAGTTATACCTATGTAAGAAACAAACAAAAATACTCAAGTTGTATATGTGTAGTAGCTCATTAGTCCCATTCTGATATTCTAATAGCTACATATTTCCATAACAATGCCTTCTTCTCTTCAAACTTCAGAACTTGCTTTAGATCCACGATGCAACAGACCATCATTCAAACACAAAGTCTCACTGGTGCTTCACAGAGTATTTTGGAATAAGGATTTTCTTGCTCCAGATCATTAACTTTTCATGGCTGAAACATGTCCTTTTCTTGCAAAACTACAATACAATAATATTTAATATAATAATATAAAAAGAAAACTACAATATAATAATATTTATATGGAGAAAGATAGAGTTGAAATGAAGTTGCAATGAAAAATGAAGAGGTTCACAACACTATAGTAAATTATTTTTAGAAATATTGTCATCTGTCAAGAGATCACAGAATCACAGAATGTCAGGGG
>NW_009701309.1:0-2652 GCF_000703405.1 Apaloderma vittatum
TGTCTCTCCCCTCCAGCTCTTGCTAAGCACTAAGTCATTCTCACTGACCCATCCTCTCCAGCTGAAGACAGAGATTGGAGATTCCCAGATACCCCCATGCATTGTGGTGTGAACATGCCCAGTGGGTCAGTCTCAGGTATGAGCTATAAATACGTCTAACCTGTAAAAAGAGTTGGGGCTGAACAGTCAGGGTTGACAAAAAAAGGAAAAAAAATACAGAACAAAAAGGAACGGGGTATTAAAAATGCGTAACGTGGTTTGACTGCACATGTTTTCTGGAGGAGTTATAACTGGCTGGGAGTGAGACTTGATTTTCATCTTGGGCATGTCAACATGAACTCCTGCACGTTCCAAATCAAAATTGCGAGATCGAGGAGTGGGGATGGGGGAGAGGCTTTTCTTACCATGATGCTTTTTGCGTAAATCAGTATTTTATTTCCTTATTTGATTCTTGCTGCTTCTACTGAAAAGAAAAGGGTGTTTCTCCCTTTTATAGAGATGTGGGAAAAACCCCACCAACCTGGAACTGCTTAATTTGTATTTATTTATTTAAGTTTATGTTAACAGTTTCGGAAGAAACGTAGAAAGCATATAAAGTAAATGATATACAGCAAAACTTAGCTCTTGTTTTTACATTGTAAAAAATACCACAGAGATACAACAAAAAGGAATGCACATATATTTTTTTTTAAGATGGTTAAGGTTATGAGTTTAGTAAGACTTGAGAAATTACTTGACATCTTTTGCAAGCGTGCAAGGAAGTACTGAAAGGATGTTAGTATAAAAACTCTCATAAACTGTACCCAAGCTTCATTTACAAGTTGCCATCAGATAGATGTTTGGTGTTGGATCTCTTGACACGCTTGCTGGTGGTTGTATGGAAGTAATATATTGGATTGCAGATACATTGTTGATTGCAGTATGATCATTTTTATTATACGTTCCTTGAGCTTTTATGCCAATGATATTGTTTAGCATTTATCTTTCTTTGTAGTAAAATAAATAAATTGAAGCTATGGCCGTGTTTTTAAATCATCTGTATTGATTTCTAATTATATGTCTTCTACATTTTTAATTGAAACAGTTCTTCTTAAGTGATGGTTTATGTTTCTTATTGGACTTTTCACTGTAGCCATTAACTAGAACCAGCTTTTCTGAGGTCTGATGGCAATGTTAATGGTCTGATGGTAATATTAAAGTGAATCCAGGGTCATCCTGTGGCAAGTAACCAATCAAATTTGTGTTGTACAATTAGACTGTTCCTTTCATGTACCTCTGTAGTAATAGTTTTATTGTGATAATTAAGCTTTCTGTTATTACTATTATTAAACACGTTTAAGTATGATCTATGCAGCTTGAAACATTTAACATTAGAGTTTATGCATTGTGTGTACATTAGTAAGGCATGCATAAAGCTTTGTCTTACCCTGATTCTGTACAGTGGGTTAAATTGTGTTTTGTAGGGGTCCAGTAGATGGCAATAGAGGATGGATGTAGAAAGTGTTCATCTTTGCCTGGTTTTCATGTGAGTTCTTGACAAGATTCTTCCCGTCGGAAATTTTTAGCTGGTGTGGAGCAGTTTTCATTGGATGGCTGATCACCACTGCAGTTCCATCATTGTCCTTTGCTTATGATTTGGTTTGAGACAGAGGTGACGTGGCCTGTAGAACAAATTGTTAGTATTAACAGAAATAGTATTACCTGTTTGTGTTAATATTTTGATTACTGTAACTATTGTCCTGTTAATCTAGAAAGGGCCTTTACTGTTATTCCTGAAAGTAGTCCTTATTGTTGGACTGGTTCTTGTTTTGCATGGTCCTAAGTGGTGTGTTAAATCTTCAGTATCTAGTGACAAGGTTGTAATCTTAAAGCAGGCGTGATGTTAGGAAAATTGTAATACGCCTGAGAAAAATGTTGCTTTCTGTTACACAGTAGATCCTGAAGCTTGTTGTAGTCCTTGTGGATTATGAATTTAAAATACAGGGAAATTTAGCTTGTTTCAAGCTGGTACTTATGGGTTTTTTTATTGTTTAAAGGTTGTTTTTATTTTGCTAAGTTTTTTTTTTCATTTATTATTTAGTACTGCAAGATCCTTCTCCTTCTTCATCTTCCTAGCCTTTTCATATGCTCCACATGGAGAACACTATTAAAAATTATTTCATTTCGTTGTGCTGGGAATATGATTTCAATGTTCTCTGATCTTAAGCTTTTTCTTTTAAATGGAGTCCTAGCTTTTTCTTTTAAATTAAGTCCTTTGTACCAAGGGATTAGAAGTCTTATCTACTAGATGTTTAACTTCCTAGTTCTTTTTCTAAGGAAAATTTAATTTCGTTTTGCTGGCTATTGAGTTTTATTTTGCAGCTATTTTAAATGATCTCTCAACCAGATAGGACTTCTTTTTTTTTTTCTCCTTACTCTGAAGAAATACATACACATTAATATTTTAATTTGTCAATTGAGCTTGTTTTTTAGTGTCCAATTATTTTTTTAATTGTAGACTTAATGTATTTTTTCCTCTTTGACATAACTCTTCCCCTCCTCTCCCTTTTGCAATTCTATTTCTGTACTTTATTTCAAGAGCTCATTCATCCATATCATATGCAAGAGGCTGCAGATAGCAAAACCTGATTTATTTCTTCAACAAACTCTTTC
>NW_009701309.1:2683-31007 GCF_000703405.1 Apaloderma vittatum
TGTCAGTGCCTTCATCAGTTCAGGGATCTACTCTCCTTTTCAAACTTTAAGGTCAAATATGAACCACTTCTTCTTTTCCTTCTCTTTTTTTTACTGTGTAGTATTTGTAGATACACAGATATATTTCTTCAAAAGTTTATTTGATAAACAATTTCTATTTAAACTTAATGAAGTACTACGCTTCCTGGTGTTTATTCTCTAGTGGTTAAGCACATGTTCTCTTAGCATGTGAAAACAGTTTCATATTTACTCTGAATAGTTTGCACAGACAGGCAACTTCTGCTGATCTCCAGTGGTGGTGACAGCCAGAGCTGACGTAACAGGGAGCAGGCTGCAGGCAGAGGAAATTGTTCTGTGCAGATATGGCTTTTCTAATGCTCCACGTCCACTTGTCTTGCTTTTGTTAGTAGAAGAATCAGAAGTGTGAAAGAGGATAGTGCAAATGGATTTTCATGTCTGTGTGGTTTTTCAACTAATAAGCTATTTACTTTGAGATTGTAGTAATTAAAGCTGTGCAAGCGATTATTCACCTACTACATTCAGAAATTGAAATCCTTTTATTTTGGGTCATCTAAGTGAATATTTACTGTAGTCTTGTACATTTCGCCCTTTTTTAGGATAAAGCCTACCTGAAGAACAGACTTTCAGAGTAAAGAAAAGCGTGATGCGTGAGGAAATATGTGCTTCTGAATTTGAATGCAGTATTTTTGTCAGGGTCTGGGCACAAAGCGTAAAATCTATAAATGTTTGGTGAAGTTTGCGGCTGACAAAATGACTGAACCAGGAGGCCATTGATTGGCATGACAGGTTAACTGCTCAGCAGTCTAGACCAGTTAATGAAATAGTTGGAAGGGGATTGTAAGATCACCGTCATTAGGTCAAGGTCAAAGATCTCCCATCTCACCAATATTCTGAATGTACCTGTCCCTTTGAAGATGTGGAAGGAATAGTACAAATGCTCTTTCAGTGTGTTTGTATGCATTCACTGGTTTGCAGTTTAGGGACTTTCTGAACCAGAATCTTTGTGTTTGACATCCTTTGAATTTCTTGTCAGAGGATTTATTCAATTTCTTTCTTAAACTCACATATGTTTTTTAGTAACTTATTGTCACAGAGCAGTTTCAGGACTTAAATATCTGTTTTGTGACAAAAAGGACCAATAAGTTTCTGAGCTTCTTGTTTTTAAGCTTCATTTGCTACTTCCAGTTCCTTGTAGTAGAAAATCCTGTGAGTGGTCATCCCTTTTCACTTCTTTATACCTTTTCTATCCCCTCTTAACCTTTTCAACCATGAGTATATTATAATGTAAGTGAATAGAGTGCAGTGAGACTGGAAGAGATGAACAAGTTGATGTCCTGGTTTGAGCTAAACACAACTAAGTCTGATCAGCAATTTTACTTTTCAGCTCAGTCTCTTTTAAGAGGCAGCACTTTCTGAAGTTAACAGTGCTGTTTTCAGACAGCGCCTGCTACTAGAAATGGTATTGCCTGATGATTAACGTTACTGCCAGGGATTGGTGTGCAGAAATGCTCTTGCATATGCTTGCTCCTGTTGTGACCAGGGTCACTGCTGGATCTTGTGTGCAACACGTTGGGGTGCTGAGAAGTAAAAGGTTGCGTGAGGAATGGACAGGACAGGTGACCTACAAGAGTGTTCCATGCCCTACGTGTCACACTTGGTATAAAGCTGAGGGATCACAGATGTTAAACTCTCTTCTTCGATGGCTGGTGTTCGAGGAGGACTCTGTCCCATCTTCTGCCTTTGATCCTGAGTTCCCAAATCCAGCTCCCTGTACCCAGCTCCCCTCTGCTGCTGAGCCTGGGGCTTCCCCAGTGTCGCCTGCTCTGTGGTATCAGTGGGGAGCGCTATGGGGGAGTCAGGTTCAGTATAATTTTTGTATATTTCTGCGTTTCATGGTTTTCATTATTTCCTTATTAATACTGTTTTCATTTTATTAAAACTGTTTTAGTTTTCTCTTTCCAGTGTGTAAGCCTCTCTGCCTCATTCCCTTTCCCTTTGGGGAGGGAGAGGGGTTAGAAAGCGTCTGTCAGTTTGGTGGCCGGCCCAATCCTTAGCCGCTGTGGTTGGTCACTGTTAGGAAGGAGGTGGTGATGTCCTAAGGGCAGTGATTTTGGATTTAGAGACTGCCATACCTCTGCAGCAAGACTGCTGGTGGTAGCACAACCTGTGGGTGAGCAAGGAGAGTGTTGAGCAAAAATGGATGTCAGAAGTTATCCTGTGGTTGTAAAACATATTTTAATATTTGCTTTTATGCTCAAACTTTTAGACTAAAAATAAACTGTGGAAGAATGGTTTTGCATGTGAATGTTTCCGAGTTTTTCCTGCTAGTAAACTTCTGGCATACAGACAACTCTGGTAGCTACTTACTGTACTGTAATACAGTTGGATTGTGGTGGTAGGGATCTTGACACTGTGTTGTGTTCTTCCTTGAATGATTAGATTCTCCTCTTCAACTCTTAACCTAATTACTTTTGTGCCATCTTGGGGTCTGTAGATAATAGGGAGCAGGTGAAAATAAGGTAAATTATTGGGTGCTTTCAGGTCCGATATTCTAGTTTTTGGAATGTCAGTGTGTCTTGATTAGATCTACTGTATTCAAAAAAAACCCCACCACAACACCTTGGATCTGAAATTGACCATGGGATCATCAAACAACTTATTTTATTGACTACCTTACTATTTTTTACTGGTCTGCATCTTTATGTAGGCAGTTTTAAGGGTATTCCACTGGATTAGGTGGCAGATCATTCAGCTGCACCAGAGAGGAATATTAGATGCTGCTATTAGAAGGCTCAGCCATTTATTTGAAGAATAACTTTTGGCACTCTAGATTGATGCTGCAAGGTGCTGTATGATAGTATTTTCAAAGCTTCTTTTGTGCTTTGCTACAGAATCTTTATTGTATATTTGGAATATGGAACGGTGCCTTGTGACTTCCATGTTCCATTTTGTTTTGCATCAAAAGTTAATTTTGTAGAAAGTACTTACGATCATTAGAAGGATAAAAAATGAGCAGGAGATCTTCATTTTTTGGAGTTGATATTCAGGCATGCCAAGAATATCTGTGTTAAAGTGGTAGTCAGCTCAATACTATTTGCAGAATTCTTGTTGTTGACAGATGTAAGGAAGTAAATGACAGTGGCTGCCTGGTGTTAACAAGAAGCAGGTACAAACAGGAAATAGTATATCTACTTATTTCATGAAAATAACTGTAGTGATGAAAATTATACGCTCAGAGAATTACTCTGTTTCTTTAAACAGGAGAAAATGTCATGACTTCAGGTGAGCTTATTGTCCTGTTATCTTCCAAAAAGTCAATGGTTTAAACTTGGAGATTTTGAAATATATAAAATACTCTCTCTTATCAGAGTTGACTAGTCTTTGTGCAGTTTTTTTATTTTTATCCTTCCTGTGTTCACTGTGTTTTCCTTCTCTGTGTTACCTTTTCTGTGAGGCTTAACTTGCCACAATTTTGTTGTATTATCCAAGTTAGTGTTGATTGGTAGTTGGAAGCAGTTTTTGGTCACTAGAATGCCAATGAAGTGCAAATTCTTTCAGTGTTGAGGAAGAATTTGGTTCACTTGCCAGGCACCATTACAAGATACAAAGATATTGTAGACTGACTTCAGTTCTACTATGAAATGTCAGCATCATAGTGCAGTTAGTGAATTGCAGTTCAGCACTGATTTGGGTGGATTTTTGCTGGTGCTAGATGAGAGAAAATTCTGTTTGACCGTAGCCTGTGTACAGAGTCTGCACTGCAGTGTGACAGCTTGTAACCTTGACCCAGCGTCTCTGTCAGCGTGAGTGAAGGTTTCTTGTGGTGTTGGATAGAGAAAGCGGAGGCCTGTAACCCGTGTTTATTATTAAAGGGTAGGAAGTGGTCTTAAGTCCTCACTAGCTTCTGACGTATTCTGCATTGGGCTTCTCCATTTAATTCTCTTAATTGAACTTGCATCCAAATTCCAGCTGATAGAATAATAATCCCAAGTTAGCCGCTACTGGAAAAAAAATGTGAATGTGATTTCAGTTGTGAGGTGCTCAGATGATGACAAAGACATACTTCTTCCCTAAGCACAGTGTCAAAATTGGTGTGCAACTGGCAGGTCTGCATTTTGTTTGTAAGCGCTGTGGCAAAGAGTAAACCTTTTACTTAAGAATTTTAACTAGATTACTTAATAAGACTTCTTGCTTGCTTTCTTTATAAACATTTTTCTGCTCTCTTTTTAGACATGGACCGTGATTATGGGCATGGAGGCTATGGTGGCCCACGATCCATGGACTCTTACCTTAACCAATCCTATGGGATGGAGAGTCATGGAGGTGGAGGCGGAGGAGGTGGTGGTGGTGGTAACAGGTAAAATAATCCTTCAGTTGTCCCAAGAATTGATCAAATCCAATTTAAGCTTAAGTCATTCTGTCTTCTAACTTAAGTGTTCCTGAGGCATGTTGTTACGATTTTGTATGAACGCTTTCATTCTGAGTCTTCATGTTCGATAAATACTGGCGAATACTAAACTGTAAGAGCTAGATACTTATATTAATCAGCACTTTTCATGGTAAAGTTTGACGGTGAAACAATGCGTCTTTTGATGAAAATGGAAAAAGTTTGATTTTTCAGTAATGGCTAGCAATTTGTAGCTGATTGGCTTCACATACCATTTCTGACATAGCAGACTAGACCTAACTGGTTTGATGCCTTTGAATCTATCAACATTCCATTTTCAAGGAACATTTAGGATATGTGTTCTTTGGTTTGAATGTGCAGTGCTCAAATGATCTTGGTATTAAATCTGAAAGTCATGTCCAGATTATTTCATTGGCAGGTACTGATTGCACTCAAAACTGTGTGTATGTTCTTGGCTGCTTTGTAAGATGGATTGGTCTAAAAATATAAATTCTGATGCAGTGGTCTTAAAGTTGTGTATTTAGTGCTAGGTTACTATTATTGTTGCTCTTTCAGATAACAGTAGGGAGCAGCTGATTTGATTTAGGCCTTAATACTGTATTCAAAGAAGCATACTTTCCAGAGTAGCGATTCTATCTTGGAGGGAATAAAATGTGAAGAAAACATAGATAATCTAATGGTTTTCTTGTGTGCGCCCTTGAATTCTTGTCTGGCTGTAGCCAGACTGCCATATGATTCTTGTCTGTAGTCACTGTGGTGCCACTGGGAAAGGACAGTTTTAAGTAGGGAGGCTGGAGAAGTGTTGCGTTTTGCTGCACGGTTCTGTTAAACATATTAGTTATTTTGTTTAATGATGAACATTAAGTCTGTGCAGAGATGCAGGAATGAGCTGTACCTACCATATAGTAATCTGCATATGATTGAGGTTGAATGACTACTTGAAAACTGAAATGTCTCTTGCCATGTAACTTTAATGTTGTGCATGGGCTCTTTCCATAGATAGTGTCATTTTCTGTGTAGCTCTGGGTCTTTCGAGACTAACATTTTAAAATTAAGACAGTCAGTTTAGTGTAGATGAAGTTAGTAATTTGAGTCAGTTCTAGTTTATATTTTATCAGTCTAGGGGTTGTCTTTGCCAACTCATGCTGAATTGCCATATAATAACCCTGCAGGGACACTAATGTGTTTCCCGTCTAAGAATATTGACGATTTCTAGCCTGACCCCCCACCCTAGGCAAAACAAACTCTTGGTGAATAACTCGGCTCCTTGTTACTCTGAAATTCCAAGGACTGTTTTCCTGTCTGCTGTGCACGCGTTGGGTCGACTTTCAAAATTTTGAGCTGCTAGACTTAATGGTCTGCAAATGAAAGATGGATACACTGAAGGCCATGAACTCTTTGATTGGGAGGTTGAGTTGGTCAGGGAAGAAAAGTTTCAAAAAGTACAAATATGAATGTAAGAGTACGTGTATTTTTCATTTAAAATGAGCAATGTGGGGTGTCTTAAGACTCAAAACTGTACCATTTAAAAAAAGAATTTTTTTCCTCAGCTCAGAATTAAGCTGCCTTTTAAATGCTGTCTAATTGTTAGAATATGAGGGCATGATTTTGAAGAAAGGAGAGTTTGACTAGCCTGTGAATGTTTGCAGGTTATTATTTTCGTGAGACTAGGGCTGGGCTCTAATAATGTTTTAGTAAATAAATACTGTAGAAAATTTTAAGTAACCAAAGTTCAGGCATACTGAACGTTAGAATTGTTTGTAGCAAAAATGGCTCAGATAGCTTTCTGTCTGGTCATAGCGTGATTTGCCCAGCCCTAATCAAGATTAATCAATAACACAACTGTACGGACCAGTTTAGTAATAAATTGATTTTAGTTGATAAATGTCAACTGATAACTTGTCTTTTGAAATGTATAACATTAGTAAGCTTACTTTTTTTTTCTCCTCACTGTGCAACTTTTCCAGGTTTGGACCTTATGAGTCTTACGACTCCGGGTCTTCTCTGGGTGGGCGAGATCTGTACAGATCTGGCTATGGTTATAATGAACCCGAACAAAGCCGCTTCGGAGGTAGTTATGGTGGTCGATTTGACAACTCCTACCGGAATAGCCTTGACTCTTTCGGAGGTAGAAACCAGGGCGGGTCTAGCTGGGAAGCACCTTACTCCCGTTCAAAATTGAGGCCTGGGTTTATGGAGGACAGAGGAAGAGAGAGTTACTCTTCCTACAGCAGTTTTTCTTCACCCCATATGAAGCCTGCACCTGTAGGCTCTCGGGGGAGAGGAACGCCTGCTTATCCTGAAAGTGGATTTGGAAGCAGAAACTATGATGCTTTTGGAGGACCATCAACAGGCAGAGGCCGAGGCCGAGGAGTAAGTACAGAATCTTTTCAGATTCTTTTCACTAGACACTCTTTTAAACCCTTTCAAGACCACTGCTTTAAAACGAATGCACTGTTCAGTACAGTGTGGGTTTTCTGTCCAAGCAAACTATCATGGTTGACAATGTTGTTTATTCCCTTGAAGCTGTCTTCAAGTAGAAACCAGTCCTTCTTTCTGTTGAAAGTAATGAGTAATAGAAGACTAGTTGATAAGGTTTGTTAAATCTCTCCTTTTCTTTGAAAGGTGAAGATAAAAGTAATAGGTTTGGTCTAAAAGGGATTAAAAGGACTTGCATTTTTCCTTGTAAACACTGGCATCTTTGCTGCTGGTGGGGATATTCTTGAATATTGTACAAGTTTAATTCGAAGTCTTTTGAAGTTTTGAGTAGGTTAAAGGTGCAATGTATAAGCAAAAAATAAAACTCAGGTTGTGAATGCTAGAGTAGTTTTTCCTGTAAAAGTTAGCTAATTCTTTAGTACGTTGAACCACATGCTTTATCAAACATCAAGTCTTCTTTTAAACATAATTCTTATGCTGACTTGTGTATTGGAAGGGTGATGGGGAGGAAATGGCAAAGGTGGGCGGTTAGCAGTTACAGTCCTTCTTTTTTCAAAACTAAAGTATGGTTAAAGGGGCATCATCAACTTGGAATAAGGTCCTTTCACAGAACTGAGATTAATTTCCAGATTGTGTGTCTGGTCCCGTTACTTCTATTAATTTTGTTTTGAAGACTTGTGTTCTAACTCTTTTTCAGTGGATTCCATTCCAGCGTAGGATGTAAAAATTGTATGTCCAAGAAGCAGCAGGATTAACTGTACACAAAATAGTGGATCACAGTTTGGGCAAGTCATACTTAATGTTAAATGAGCTAGGGGTATAAAAAATACAACAGAAGAGAAAAAATAATCCTGACAGAAGTACTAACATTAAGTTGATGGTGTCCCTTTATCTTGGTTTTATAATCCTAATTCTGATTTTTTATTTTCTTTTTTAAGCACAAATGGTTCAGTGAACATGTTTCTGCCTGTGCCTCTAGTTGTAACTTTATCCTTTAAAATTTTTAAACGTGCCATATTTCTTTGGGAAGCAATTCTTTAATATTAAACCATACATCTTGTTTGTAGCTTGAAGTGTAGAGGAAGCTTATTTTTTACTGGGTCTTCTAAATGCCTGATTGTGTGGTGGTTTTGTTCCAGAAAGTCGACTTCGCAGCATATTTGAGTACTATACTTGCCATACTAAAATTTTAGCTCAGATCTACACATGGCTAGTAGCTAGCTTGTAGCATGGTATGAGAAATAGATTCTAATCTATATGTTTCTCTGCTTGTGAAGCTGAAGGTGTTAGGTTCTTAAGCTTGGATGCCGTCCTTTCAGTACTCCTTAAGATCTGAAAGTTTTATGCAGTTACAACCAAGTAGCCTTATTTTAGTTTTTGTTTTGCTTTTGAAATTTCTCTTTTTAGTCTTTTATGTAATAAAGCAGAACATGAAGGCTAAACTAATTACCATATGTAAAATGCATTGCACCTTTAATAGATAGACTGTGTTAAAAAAAAAAAGTACTTGAAATTATACAAGTGCTTACTTCATGTCAAATTTATATGTGTACAGTGTAAATGTACATGCTAAGTGGTTCTGTAACTACCTCAACTAAATAAATTAACATGGAGATCTTGTGCATGGACTTCTGATGAAGAAAAGTGCCTGGTTTGGTACATTCTGTCCATCACTTAAAATTTGCTTTAAAAAAGTCATACTTTTAATGAAGTATGTTGAAGTTTGTTTTTCTGAATTTTGGTAGTGTAATACTAATTCTCTTCTCATGGCAATACAAATATTTCTGCTTATCCAAGTCACCCATCCAGTCAGTGGGCTTTCTTATGCCCTTTATTAATCAAATAATTGAGTTAAATATGCTAGCACTTTGGAAAATATTGCAGCAACCGTTATTCTCTCTCTTCAGATTACTCGTTTATTCTGTGACCTTAAGAGATAACTTTCACAAACAAGTATCCACAAATGACTGTACAGCCTTTTCAGAAAGAATAGAAAGTTTTAGTCTTTTCAACTGAACTTTCATTCCTATTTGCTGCCGTGTTTTTGTGTCGTTCCCTTCAGGCCCAGCTTTTAAATTCTGAATTTCTTGAATTCACTGGAAAGATAAAGAAAGAATAAACTTCCTTCAATTAATCTCTGTACCACACTGGACAACCTTCTTTACTCAGTTTTCGAATCACTGCTAGTTGTTTGGCATAGAGAAGATATTTTAGTGTTGTGGGATTTTTTTGTTTGGTTGTTTTTTAACACTCTCCCCCCTGTTACTGCTGGCTGAAGTGTCGAACTGGGTTCGTTAGCTCTGTTTTCCCAGAGGGAGAAGCTGTTCATCATACAGAGAATCTGAAGAGAGGAGCCAAGGTGTTAGGCTGAGATATGAACTCTGATAAATGTGTTCATTGTCTGGACAACGGTTCTGAATAAGCAGAAACACAGTTTATACATACGTATTCATTCTACTGGACAACCAACCCTAAAGCCATTGCACAACACAGCGTCAATCCAGGAGCATAATTTTCCCCTGCATTTTGCTCTAGAACACAGATTTTACTTAGCTAACAGTTTTAGTGTACCAGGTGATTGTTTTGTGTCTCTTGATTTCATATACCAATACCTTTCTCTTGATTTCACAAATTTTCAGCATATGGGAGACTTTGGAGGAATGCACAGACCTGGAATTGTTGTTGACTATCATAACAAACCTAGTCCTGCAGCAGTTGCTGCAAGAGGAATAAAAAGAAAAATGATACCGCAGCCATATAGCAAACCTGGTGGGACATTTATGAAGAAACCCAAAATGACAAAACCTATTCTGAAGCTGAGCCAGAAAAAATCACCTAGTAAGTAACAAGTGCCAGAATTCTTGAGTTAAAGTTACTAATTTCTTTATTCATTAGGAATTACTTAGTTTTAATATTCACCTATATGTGCTGTTCTGTAATTCTTCATTTTCTACCTTTGAAGTACTCTACAACAGATTTTTATGGATTTACACCTGTAATTCCGACTGCACAGATAATTAGTCATAGAATCATAGAATGACCTAGGCTGGAAAGGACTTTAGGGTTAATTTAATCCAACTTCCCTGTCATGGGCAGGGACACCTCTCAACTAGATCAGTAAACACATGGGGACCGATAAATTGAATATTTTGATGTTTAAATATGTACTGATGAAGACTGTTTCATTCATACTTTATAATGATATTTCTTGGAAACATAGTTTCCTCACTGAACATAATTTCGGGTATCAAGTTGCCTTAAGTCACGATGCCTGACAGACACTAAAACGAGTTTTGAGTAAATCACTGACTTTGAGGGAACATAAACTTGAGTATTAAATATCAGGAATGACATGTACAGCAGTCAGATTTTTGGGGTTTGAGCTTTTAATTTTCTCAGTAATTTGTATCTGCAGTGTTGTACATAGTTTGGTTTCAAATGATACCTGAAAAATATTTGCAATTACTTTAGCTCAAAGCTTGCAAGGTGGATTCACAGACCTGGCAGAAACTTTCACATGCCATTTTTGATTTTGATTTTAAAATTCTAGTTGCAGTACTGTGTATTACAAAACTGGTCCCTTAACTTTGATTTCAAGAGTGCTGTAAAAATTTCAGGCACTGAGTGCATAGAACATGTTCCTCTGACTTAACACTGACTTTGTTATGTTGAAATGGGTCTGTAAAATACACTTCGAGGTATGTCTGAGACTGCATCTCAAAGGTCTCTCTCTCTCTGCTCCTCTTCTTCCAGTACCTTTGTAGATTCTTCTTTTAGAAACAACCTACAGACAGAGCACTTCGAGTTTGTATCTGTTCCCCCTCACTGATTTCCACAATGAGAGGACCAACATGATACGTAGTATCAAAGCTGCTTTAAGCAGTGCAGTAGGTAGTTTCTACTTGAATGCATTTGTAACCAGCCACAGGATACTGTGGCTCTGAGACTGGGGCAAGGAAACTGTTGAGTGGCCTAACACTTCTGCTACTTGGACTGAAGGATGCTCTAAGCAGTGTCCTGAAAACAAAGAAGTGGATGACAACCAACAGAAAATTGAATGCAATTGTTATGCTATATATATATATATATAAATATTTCTCCATTTAATTAACCTTACAGTCTTGACTTTCTTGTTTTGTGATGTCAGAAGTAAGCGACTGCTTCTAGAAGACAATTTAGCTTTTATTCCTAAGGATAACTGATTTTACATTTTGTATTATTATTACTAAAATGCGATAAATTGTAGACATAAAGTGGTCTAGCTGCATAACAAACTGGTTTTTTTTCCCTAAATATCATATTGCTTTAAAATGAATTGACAGTGACATTACTTTTGTGTTGTTTATCTCTTCCTTATTTTATGTTTATAGACATGAAGTCATCTTTCCAGGATTCTACTATAGAGGTAAAGATTCCCAGAACTAGAAATTCTTTGTGATTCTTTCAGAAGTTTGCACTGTATACCTTAAGATGTATAATTTGTAAGCTAAACTTAGAAAAAGTAACCACTTAAATATTTAAGTTTTTCTAAATTTTTTTTTCTACACTTTTTCTAAAACCTTCTGTATTTTGATAGTGGTTTTCAGTCGATTTTGATACTGATTTTGAGTGGAAGATATAGCTTGTGCAGATACACTTAAAAATTCATTTTCCGGGCTATTATTAGAGCCTCCCTAACCTTGCAGTGCACAGAGAACTGTCATTTGAACACTTGTATGTTGTGATAGGTAGTCAGCTTGAATTCTGACACCTATGACCTGCTTGGATGGGTTGAAGTACAAAATGACAGGGAGGTTACTAAACAGCAGTGAGGAGAAACAGGTAAGACGTAAGACACGTGAAGCAAAGAGGGTAAATAAAAAAACCCCAAACCCTAAAGTATTTGCAGATCTCTGATAGGGGTTCAAGATTAGTTCCCACATACAGACAGATCAGTTGCAACAGTATGTACGAGTGTAATTAGTGAGTTAAGCGTGTATGTATATCCTGATTCCATGTTGAAGGACTGGAGTGAGTTTTTCCTTCTTTTTGAGTGGAGGGATTAAAATATTCTCAACTAACTATTTAGAAGTATGAATTGCGAGTCAGAGTATTTATGTAGAAGGCAATTTTGATTGTGAAACTAAATCACAAATCTGAAAGGCATTAAGGAACAATGCATAGCTTGAAGTGTTTGTACACTTGAGCTTAACTAGATTCTCAATTCTTTCTTCCGTTGTCATATTTGATAAAAATAGCAAGCAACAGGTGATGTAAAATGAAGTAATTTGCAGTGTCTTTCTGCATTTAGAATGATGTTGGTTTGTTGTTCTTTTTCTTACAAAACTTATGGATTTGACTTATTAGGAAATTGAAGTGGATACAAGTGGTGCAGTTGTTATATATGAAGACTTTACAAGAGATGCTTATGATCTTGGATATCAGACTTTTGGAGGTAAGCTAGTTTGGTTTGTCAGGTAAGGTACTATAGGGAATGCATTTGTGTGATTTTTGAATGAATGGACTTGGTAAGCTTGTATGTATGACCTCTGGTTATTGAGTAGCATGACTTTTTTCAAAGAGTTTCTAAATTTAGACCATGGAGAATGTGAAGGACTGTAGAATCCATCCATTGCTTTTTCTTTACATGCATATTGTGTCTGTTTTCTGATGATCTCTGTATGTTGTTTTGACTTGTTTTAATTTTTGTGAAATTAAGTAATCTTCTATATTTACTGCCATTCCATTGCTTAAATGTTGTTTATCCCACTTATTCCTCACGCATATCCTATTACTTATCCCACTAGCTGATCAACCTCACCCTTAAATCCTAGGTGAGTCACTTTTATAGAAGTGGATTTAATTAGCTCAGAGAGCTGCTCTCAAGAACACAGGATCTATTTCACATGCAGTCTTAATGAAACAGCTTAATTACTAGTTTGCATAAAATCAGTTAAAGTGAAAAAGAAAAAGAAATCTATTGTTAAGGCTGAAACAGTTTTAGTCCCCTTTCTCGTGTGTGATGCCCTATTTCATATGTAGTCTGTGGTGGTAAGGAGTGCTGAAAATTTTCAGCCAAATGATTATAGAGTTTCTTTTCTTGAGAGAGTGGAGTTTTTTGGTGTGGTTTTTTTTTTTTTGTTGTAATTGTGTAGATTTTTTTAATGTTTTTAAAAGTTTGTATAAGTGCACCGAATGAAAGTGGGAGCCCCAATTAATTTGGAGTCCAATTAATACGTAGATTGAGGCTTCCATTCCCCAGCTTGTAACAGGAGGGACACTTGAATTTATCAGCTTGAGGGGCAAGTTACAGGCTCTTTTAATCCACACAATGTCATACCAGATAATTTTTATGGCAGTAAACCGAGTGATCCTCCACATATTTCTAGAGTTGATGGTAAGGCACTGAGAGAAATCTAAATCCTGAAATCAGTAATGGGAATTGGCTCTGTGAGTGATTATTTTTTTTCTTTTCAAATAGAATAAAAAAAATAATCTTTTGGATAAGTGTTTTTCTCCTTTCTGGATCAGAGTAATTTTTGAAACTATATGCCACAAAATTAAAAAACCTTGGTTTAATTGGGAATGAAGTGCAAGCTGTTAGTCAGTGGAAATATTTTCGGTACTCAGTGACACTTCAGAGCCACAGAGGTTTTGCAAGATTTCCCCCCCTGCCCTCCCCCAGTCTGCTGCTCTATGTTCCCTTCTGTTGCTGTTTGGATGGAGGCAGATTTCATGAAGGCTAACCTGTCTCCTAAGGTTGAACTGCAAAGAAAACCAAATGGTCCTGGTTTTCCTGCTTTAAAATTACTTACTGAATAATATTTGAATTGATTCCTTTTGTCTGTAGACTAAAAGCAAACATGAAAAAGGCAAACTTAAGTATCCTTATGCAAAAAGTCAATGTCCTCAGAAGTCTTTAATGTTGCAAAACTTATTTCTAGTCATCTGTTTGCTTGTGCTCTTACTTGCGTGCCAGGTGATAACTTAAAGATTTTCTTTGAAGGTTTGCTTGGGTTTTTATTGTGTAGTGGTTTGGGGGTTTTGTGTGTTTGTTTTATTTTCCCCTCCCTCAGCTGGCTTGTCCTTCACTGGTTTATTTCTTCAGATGAAAAATATTTGGAACATTTTTCTGTGAGATCAAGTGAAGTCTAGTAGGGAAAAAATGTTGTTGCAGTTCAGGTTGGGTGCCATACCTTAACGAAACACTGCTTTGTCTGCTTTGAGAACCTTTGTTTTTGCTTTTGGAAACTGCCTTCTCCGCAGAAGAGAATGGCTTTAGATACTTTCTTTTTGTATAAGGGGATTGTAGCAATGATGCTCTAAAATCAAGGAGAGTTTTAAATAGTGTGCTTCTCTCCATGCCCTTCCCACCCCCCGTACCCTTTACTGCTCACTTACTTGAAGAGGCATTTAATAAGTAGGCACAGCAGGGTGGTATTGGCTTTAACTGTAAATTTCCTCACTTTTTTAAGTGCAATCTAGCATATAATCCCTTAATTACTAAGTTTGCATTGTTGGAAGTAAGTGTTTAAATTGGTTGTCTTTGGAGGAGGAAACAAAGCAAAACTTCTGTGGCATTTGAATAAGTCATTGAACCACTTTGGTATAGAGTCTTTGCGTTTTGAGGTGTTTGTGGAGGAGATGGGAAAGTCAGATACTTTCACCAAGGCTTTTTGGTTTTTTTTAAATATTGTTTTTGTTTTTGTTTGGAATTGTTTGGGGTTTTTTTTGGATATAACTTTTAAAATCTTTCTGCTCTGTATTAAGATGGCAAAGGAGAAGGTAAAAGTGAGGAAGAAGAAAAGCGACGAATTGAGGCCAGAAGAGAGAAGCAAAGACGCAGGAGGGAAAAAAACAGTGAAAAATATGGTGATGGATACAGGTTTGTGCTAGTAACTTCTGTCTTGTGTGCAGTGTTTTTCTTCCACTTTATCATTATGTAAGAATATGTCTTTCCAGAAAGCACATTCAGACTGTTTTTAGGAAAACAAAATGCAATGAAGAAATGAGCAAACTGCCTCTCCCCTCCCTCCGCCTCCCTCCAAAAAACCCCACCAGAAAACTAACCCAAACAAACAAAAAAGCCCTCAAACCAAAACCCGGCTTGGAAAGACTGAATGTTCCACTAGACCTCTGCTGTATCAGAAAATACACGATTTCTGAACCTCTTCTCTTCCACAAGAGCATCCGTGCACACTTTAGAAGCAGCTTAGCATGGTACTGCTCTTGGAGTATATATTTCAGTTACATATGTATTCATGCTGGCTCAAGCTGTTAGAAATTGACTTTATTCTGGTTCTCTTTGTATGGTGAGTCATTTTGTACTAAAAATAAGTATATAGTTCTGCATCTCTTCTTAGTTTTGCCACACAGGCTAATGGCCAGCACTGTATGAAACTTCTCTGTCAGTGCAGTGTATTATGATTCCATTAGTGTCTTTTTCTCATTGTGCTGAGGAGGCCATATTTCTTATAAAGATTATATAGTTTTTGCATGAAAAACGAGCTTTAAGTGAACTCTTTTGACTATTAGTAGTTAGGAAGTCATGGACAGGCTTGACTTTGAGAAGTACTACAAAAGGTGATACAAACTTTAAGAGCTGTGATAGGTATGCTCACAGAATAATGTGGTTTTTAAATGGCTAGCTTCTGATTTCATCAGTTCTTGTCTTCTGCATAGATAATGCATTGCTCTGAGAGTGGCCTGATTTATATTTCTGGGTTGTAGCAGTTACCCTTCACAATGGTAAAATACTGGATTTTTTTTATTTATTTTACACTTAGGCTTCTTTAAAGAGCACTTTTCCCATGCTTCTTATGATTAGTTTGTCAAGTCTTCATAGTTTTGAGGAGAGGGAGAAGAATGTTTTTTAAATAGTAATATTACTAAATGTATTTCTCTTGATAGAATGGCGTTTACTTGCTCATTTTGCAAATTTCGAACATTTGAAGAAAAAGAAATTGAGTCACATCTGGAGAGTGCAGCTCATCAGGAAACGTTGGATCATATCCAGAAGCAAACCAAATTTGATAAAGTAGTGATGGAATTTCTTCATGTAAGACAACTGGGTTTTCATCTACATAATACTTTTACATTAGAATATAGTTACAGTTTAACTTTTATCTCAAAATATACTTAATGTATCATTTTTATTCCTTTTGCAGACAACTTTCGGCACAGCACACATTACTAAAAGTTGAAGCAATTTCAGAGTCCATAAAATTGTATTACTTTTACAATTAGAAGTAGTGACTTAAAAAGTAACAGCAATTAATTGCTATCTATGCCAGAGCTATTCTGAGTAATATTTTAAGTATAGGTTCCTACTGGAATATAAACAATTATACATCAAATGTGTTGCAGTTCTTTTTCTCACTTTCTGTAGGAGTGTATGGTGAATAAATTCAAGAAGACAGCTATGCGTAAGCAACAGACAAGTAACCAAACAGAAAATGCTCAAGCTGCTGAAAAAGATATAATGGAAGGTTAGTAATGCTTTTTATGTGGAAGTGCGTATTGTGAAGCTCTGCTTGTCCTTTTGTTCTTTCCTCCTCCTTCAGATTTGATAAAATGTTTGGATTAAAATGATTATTTTTCACGTCTTTTCTGTATCTTGTTGGGATTCCTTTCTTCATTTGTCATACGGTGAAGAATGTAAGCACAGTGGGATACAGCAGCCCTTATTTATCTTTGCTCTCATCAGAGTAAGATAACATTGTGCTAGGTGCTTGACAAACAGAATTACCTGGCCTTTGCCACAGTCTTACTGAGCATAAAGCATGAGGAGTGGCAACAGGTGGATGCAGATAGATTGAAATATAATAAAGCAGTCAGGTGATAATGGTCACATGTGATGGCAAGGCTCTGGGATAGATGCTGTGGTTTTGAGGGACAAGGAGGCCTTTGAGCACTTTCTTGGCTACCCAGAATGTATCTTGGCCTCAATTCTTTTTTCTCCTTGGCTGCCCTACAGGAAGTTTTCTAGAGCATTTAGTGTGTCCCTGCCTTGCAGTGCCATATCCTTCCACTTTATCTTTTGCTTGAGGGATTTTAAAAGATGTTCTGTAGTCAGAGGGGGTGTCTTTTGAGTACCTTTAACTTAGGCAAAAACTGTGTTTGAATATTACCTTAATTTGAATTTAAATGCTGAAAGGTACTTAAAAGCAGATATAGCTAACATCTTATCAACATCCTAGATTCTTTTTGTGTACTTTACTTAATTACTGGAGGATCTGTTTGCCTTTGAGGAACTGGATTCATGTGCTTCTTCCTGCTAGTGAGGGGAGATAAGGAGATAGATTAGTTGTTCTTAGGAGGGGTAAAGTAAACTGCTTTGGTGAAGGTTTGTTTCTTGTATCAAAATGTGTATTATTAAAGATATTAATTATCATTGATTTTAAGTAGATGACATTTTTGTACATCAAATATTGTTCCACCTTTTTATTTCCCTCTGTTTAGACAGATAGGTGTTCATATATCATAACCTCAGACAGCAAACATAATTGCATAGATCTCATATAATTTGTAGAGAAAAGGAGATGAAGTATCAAAGGGAAAAACTTAGACCTTCAACATTGCTTTTAGAGAGCCTAATTTTGATGCCTATATTTGGGTGAATATTCCTCTGTGGTTTAGTTTGACGTGTTTAATGGAGAGCTTTTAATTTTCTAGAACCACCAATCCCATCTTTCACTTTCATAGAATCCTAGAATAACACGTTGTGTGTTAACAATTTGCCTCTTCTTTGGCAGGGGTTACTGCTGATGACCATATGATGAAAGTTGAGACTGTTCACTGCAGTGCTTGCAGTGTGTATGTTCCTGCATTGCACAGTTCTGTTCAGCAGCACTTAAAATCTCCTGATCACACAAAAGGAAAACAAGTAAGATATGCCGTATTATTTAAAAGGAGAAAACAAAAACAACCAAGCCTAGTTTAATAGTGGGCGAGAAGCGTTCTGGTACTTGGTGGAAGTACTTTCTAAGTTCTTTGTGATATTGCTTGTTCTCCAGAAAGCTAGACTGTCCTTGTTATAATTTGTAAACATGTCTCATGAAGTAGCCAGCACTTAAACACCACCAGTTAATGACATGTTGGTGTACTTGATAGCTGACAGTAGTAAGTCCTGAGAAGATTACTAGTAATGACTTTTATGTTGTTTTTTTGTTGTTTTTTTTTAACTGCCGTTAAATGTGTGAAAGATTTTGCAAACAATAGGTATGTTTCCAGCAAGATAATGCTTTATTTTTTTTTTGTTTTTTTTTTTGCTCGTCTATTATCTTGTTAATTAGAAGAAAAGTGAGAGCAGTTTAGAATTAGCAATAGTATGGTATTGATCCATGTTACAATTTGTAACGATATGCATTTAAGATTGGTAGAAGGATTGAATAAGTAGCGTAAGTGGAAAAATCGCAATTGTCATAGTAAGCGAGATTGCCAGAGTAATGTGTGGTTTTGCTTTTTTATATACGAGCTTCTATTATGGAATAGCATAGAACGGTTTGAATTGGAAGCGACTTTTAAAAGTCATCCAGTCCAGCCTCCCTGCAGTGAACAGGGACATCTTCAACAATATGTTAGGCTGTGATAGAAAACTGTGCATGTTACCTGCAGAGGAGAATAGGTAACTGGTTGTAGACAGGTGTGTGGTTGGAGTTCATTATGTAATCAAGACACGAATATCCTTTGATCAAGCTAAAGCAACAAACACTAGACACTACCAAACTTACTTGAGCTTACTATGTGATTTGGACTTAAATGCTAAGAATGAACATTTCACACTGCTCTGTGTTCATTATTTTCTGTGCAGAAACTGACAATGAATTCAAATTTGTGTGACAATTGTGTCAGATATTTGATAGTTATTCACTGTAAAATTTGTTTCCTAGGCCTACAGAGAACAAATAAAAAGGGAGAGTGTTCTTACTGCCACCAGTATCTTGAATAACCCTATAGTCAAGGCACGATATGAGCTGTATGTGAAGGTAAGATGCAAATGGAAAAGAAGTCTTCTGTAATGCTTGCTATACCACCAGTATTTCTGCTGTCCTGATGGAGTTTAACTTTAGTGCTCTGTCTTCTATTTCTGCCTTCTATGCAGCTCACAGATTGAATATACTTTTAACATATTTTACCAGTCTCATAACTTCATTTGCAGAAAAAAACACCTTCAGATTTACCATGTTTCAGTTTTGATTTACCATTTAAATGGATATCTAGTCAATTTGTAGTTAGGTGCTCTTATATAAAAAAAGAAAAAGCTTTAGGAAAGCAACAGCGGTGTCTAACTTGATACATAATACTAACTGTAGAGCACAAAACGCTCTGTAAACAAGTCAATCAAACAAGTCAATCTTCACATTTAAAAGTAAAGGCTCTTGCCTGTGGCTTTGTGCTAAAGTACAGTGCACACACTACTTAGCTACTTGTTATTTCAAAGAATTTATAGGATTCATGGCAGCATATAAAAAATGAAAGCTTACAGCTGTAGTTGTTGTGATCAGAGGATTTAAAAGGCATGACAGCCTACGTTGCAGATGGCCTGAGAAACATACGTGAATTCATTATAGCAAAACATGGGTGTGTATTCTTCTGGGCCAGTGAAGTGACTTTTTCTCTAGTACCGTTGTTAGCTGTTTCTTGTAGTTACTTTTAACTGGTTTATAATTTTGCCTGTGCTCAAACAATAGACTCTCTCAGACAAAGCAATGCTGTATTGCAGAAATACGAGAAGGCGTGAGCCAATGCATAAGTTAATTGTGATTTTAAAGTGTCGCATTAGTCATGTCCTGCAAAATTATGTGTGGGTGTGCGTGTGAGTCTATTTCAGACAACTGTTCTGCATCTGTTAAGGGAAGGTAGCAAATGACCAGGTACCACAGCTTGGAATACATGCATGTATTTCCAGCTGTCTCTCCTGGTGTTCCTTATGGCCAGGCGTGTGTGTGTGTCTGTTCCCTACAGCCAGACTGGTAAAAGGGTGAATGGAAGTTTGCCATTCACCAGTTGGAAAACTGAGGAAGATAAGATTTGCAAGATTATCTCACAAGGAGACCACTGACATTTTCAGAATGCCTACCACTGGTATTTCCTGGGGTGGATTGAACTTAACAGACTTTCAGCAGCTCCTGCTCAGTGATTTGTATCTGGCTTCTGGTGATGCAAATCCTTCATGTCTTTATCCAAATGTATAATCAACTGCAGACTGAGGGAGGCCAGTTTTATTATACAGCACGTGATGAATTAGAGCGTGTGATGCATGCCTTTGGTGCCTGTGGTCTTCCAGGATGGTTGGAAATCCTTGGTAAGGCCAAAAAGAGCTTGCTTTGAGATGAAGGGCAGACTGGCTTGGGGGAACACCCCCCCTCACCCTGCAACCAAAAAGCCCCAACCTTCCTCCCGAAAAAAACACCAAACAAACCAAAACCTAAACCCAGCGTTGTTTTGTAAAGTGTTGTCTGTCCTGCACATGCAGCGTGGAAAGAGGAAATTCAGAGCAGGAAGGACCTGTGAGGCTGTTGCGTAGGTTGTACCAAGTTTCAAAGACAGGTTATCGGTATCACAAATGCCTTTGACAAAAGGCAAACAGAACTGCAGGTCAGTAACTCCTGCTTTTTATGCATCCCTGTTGATACAGTTTGGTGTGAGAAAAAAGATAAAAGTTGATGTTTGTGTGGTTTTTTTTTTTTTCCTCTGCTAGATTTCTTTGTGTGTATTGAGAAGTTTATTCTTTTAATGTGTAGCCTAGAAGAGGTGTATGTCCCAAATAAAGTCCAATTAGGGAAGGCTCTTTTTCTGTTAAGGCTGGTACTGTCTTCTAGAACCACACCCTGCTGAGAATGGTCGTCATCCTTCTCTACCGCAGCTGATGTTTGGGACCCACCTTCTGCCATTGTGGTTTTGTATGAGAAATTCTGCTTAAGTAATTTTGATTGCCCTGCTTGGAGGGTGACAATTTAATGTAATTGGATTTGGTTGGCTGGCTGACCCCTGGCAACAGGTGATCAATTTTGAGGATACGTGCTGTGTGTTGCATTGTATAAGACTTCTCAAGGTTGAAGGCCCTGGCTCATGTTTGACTGAGGGGGCGGATCATGACTTTTGGTCTGGAATAAGCTAACTGACAGGCAATAACTGCTGTCTTACTTGGGACACTTTCACCGCTTCTTTTGAGTACAATGCCATTCTGTCTGGGACTTTTCCCTCAATGTTGAATGGAAAAATCTCTTTTGCATTTTGACTTTCTCTCTAGCTAGAAACTGCTCCACAGGTTGCTTGCTATTCGTGCAAACCAAAAGAAAGCAAATAGATGGATCTATTTTAAATAAACTTATGGCTTCAAATGTATTGTTCTGCAAACACTTCAGTTTTTAACTACATGTTTCTAGTTTGCACTGTGAAAAAAAGCAGAAACAATTTTTTTTGTTTTGCTCTAATCTTCATATATCTTCATATATAACCATTAATTATGGAGTCAGTTTTAAGATTTTCAAATTTCACTGCCAGATTTTTTTTTTTTTAAGAAATAAATACAAACTTGGTAGTATTTGCCTGCACACACATACTTGAACTTGAATCTTTCAGCTAGTTTTATAAGCTTAGACACATCAGCTGTAGCAAAGGTGTAAAAGTTACATTGCTCCTGGTAATTTCACCAAATTTAAGCTATGTAATTGTAATTTTTTTTTTCAATATGGTAAAGGTGCCTGTGGTGTCCACTGAAAATAAAACAATTTGTGTGGAGTTAGCATAAGATAATCTCTCATGTATTGTGTGTGGGGTTTTTTTTTGTTTCAAGCAATTTGTAATTAATGTCCCAGCTCCATGGAAGACAGCTTCAGTAGATTAGATGATGTGGCTTTGGAAGAGCTCTTGGTATTTTATAAAGGCTTGGATCTTTGTTATGCTTCTGGTCAGTGACTAGACATATGAATAGAAAGGAAGAAACAGAGTTCTAAATATGGCTTGACAGCAGTTGTTAGTGCCACAGCCGATGATGGGAGAAATCATAACCATGGAGAAGAATGTTTCTGAAAGGTGGTCATGTTTTACTGATGCAGCTTCATTGGATCTACTAGCATTGGAATGACTCTGTCATGTGCACTGTTCTTCTGGTCTTCTGCTGGGCCCCACTGCTAGGACGATCACTTCCTGTATCGTGTCTTCTGCCATGAAATGCTGCCTCTGTTTTCCATGCTCCTGCTGCTTTTGGCTGGCATTGGCATTGTTGGAAATTTTTCCATTCCGTTTCCAGAATACTATACGAGAACTGAGGTTTCCAGTTGTCAAAACTTGTATGTAGTCTTTATGGTTTTTTTTTCAATTTCTATGTTTGAAAGTCCAATTTTTCATATAAGGAACCTTTCCTCTTAATCTCTCGTTTGATATCTTCATCATATGTATTTTAATCAAAGAACCTTGGAGGGATTGTTTCTTCCCTTGGCCCATCTTTCAAATAGCCTCCTGTTTTCCCAGTGTTGGTCTCATAGTTCACTCTTTGTTTCAGGTGGGCTGCAGTGAATTCCCCCCTTTACCTCCCTCCTTACAATATGGATATAGGAGAATAAGGAGAAATTAAGAATTTCTAAGAAGCGTACAATCATTGTGGAAGTTTTATGAAGCTGTAAGGAGTCCCCACCTTAAGGAGGCAATAATGACCATCTTATTTCTCAGGCAAAAAGTTATCACTTGAGGTCGTGACTGTCTGTCATTTTGGACCATTTAGAACTCCCTAGATAGAACGAAGCTGCTTGGATGTGGCTCCAGAGAAGTACCTGGAGGTTGATGTTTTCTGTCACTAAGGTATGGGTTAGGTAGGCAGACTTTGGTAGGTTTTTGGGTCAGGTCTTTGAGGCCTGTTGGATATAGAGAGTGGTTTCTGGGGCCATTTGAATCACAAAACTTTGTAAATACCAATTCATAGTCTTCAGCTTTCTCTGCAATTTAAATATGCTAGAGACAGGGAAGCCAAAGAATGTATCTCTTGGGAATAAACTACTTATCTGCTTCTGGTTTTATGCTCTGTAGGCATCATAAAGTCTTTCTGCAGCAGTTCAGTGGTGTGCCTGTGTTCTTGTTTTCTGGGGTTTTTTCATATTTTGTTTTTTAAAGTCATCTGGGAAGATGGTACCAGTGTGGCTGTCAAAATCAACTAGCATCAAAATTGACTCTGCATGTGGTGCTGGATGCCTCGGATACTACATCACTGGAAAAGAGTGTAGCCGTTAGGATCTTCCCCTTGAGGGCAGTAACTTTTTCCTTAGTTTGAGAACTGCATTTTTCTCTGAAAAAACAGTTGGGAAAAGCAGCTTAATTTTCTTTTTTCGTTTTTTTTTCATTATTATTGTATAGGGGTCTGTTCAGCCAGAAGTAGTGTGCTGAATCCAGTTCCACTAGGTTAGGCAGAAGCAACATACAGTCTGCGCAGGAACAAAGTGTAGCAATTTCCTGTAGCTTGTCTCCAAGAGTCAGAGACAGTCAAAGCTTGTCTGCAGGAGTATGGAAATAGTCCTTTTAGAAGTGTATTCCTCAGCTACGATTCATCATTATGCCTAGCCTAGACATAAGAGGATTTTAATCTTACTTTTGTATCAGAACCATAAAAGAGGGCTTCTCATATCTTTGTGAGTCATTTACAGAGGAACGCTACCTTTTGTTTTCTTTTGCCAGGAAACAGTGCCCTCTGTTAGGCTTTTATAGAACTCTTAATATACCTGTCTTCCCTCTGTGATGTCTACTGGTGAGCATGCATTTGCAGCTAACCAGGTGGACTGTTCTTAGCTCATCTGTTTTGATTGTCTTGCCAAAAAATATTAAAAAGCTGTATAAAATGCTGTGACATGTTTTAGTGGCTGCCCTTTTCATTCACTGAAGTGATGAGTATTATTTAATATTTACTTGAAACGTAAAATAAATGTGTTTTCAATCTTCGGCTTCAGGGTGAAAATCCTTTTGAAGTTAATGATCAGGCCCAGGAGCAGCAAGCAGAAGAAGAGGACAAAGCTGATGAACCAGTTGAGGGTGAGGAGGAGGAGGAAGAAGAGGAAGAGGAAACCGAAGAACAAACTGACTTCACTTTAGACCACACTGAGGATAACTAAGTGCAAGAAAACAAAAATATTTTAGGGGCAGGCAAACCAGCTTTTTATTTGTGCTCTAAAGTGGCTAAGACTTTTTAATAGTCTCAAATGAAGTTTTTGAAGATTCCCTGCCATATGCATGCATTCCATTTCATGGAGAACTTGTTTATATAATTCCTCTGTGTTTATGATTTTGTTTAAAATGAAATTCAGACTATTTTAGTTGAGCTTTTTATAGAAAACTGACTGTTAAAGCTGATTAAAACATTGTGTTGTATATTTTTTTAAGCATCTGATTTTTTGATGTGTGCATTGAAAGTTGGATATAATAATTTTTTGAAAAGAAAGGCGTGTCTGTGGGGTAAATATATGAAATGCTCTATGGCATAAGCTTATCATTTTTACCTCTTAGTACAGAATGAATAACTTCAAAAATTGTGCTGTTGAGTGTGGCTGTTTTGGGGACTGCATTGCACTCTGTATAGTAGAGTATGTGCTATAATATGCCTTGTAGCTTTTTGTGACAAAATGTACCAGTTTGTAGCAATAAAACACTTAAGAAATGTTACTGTTTCGAGTGTTTGTAGTTGAGTGTTTTGACTGTTTCACCATGCTGACTACCAAATTGGTTTCCAAACACATCTTGACTGATACCATGATCTAAATTGTTTAAGATTTGTAAGTTGTATCTTAGTGACTCGAGTTATTTGTTGCTGATTTTTGATGTATTCAGACTTCACCTACCAGAATAGATGAGCACTTCAGCATTCGCAGTGTGCCTAGGGGAAGGATGCTTTCAGTATATTTACGTACTGTGAGCTGTTGTCCATCCTGGAAATTATATCTAAGTATACTTGTGTTTTTCCACAGTTCCTTCTAATCTAGCTTTTGACTAATGAGAACTGGAAATGTCTGATTTAACTATTTCTGAGTACAGCTAAGCAATTTGCATCTTTTTTCCCCAAATGCCGTAACTTGACAGAAGGAACTGTATGATCTCTTGTCATCATTATGAGGAATTTTTTTCAAAAGCTCCTCATACATTTAATTTGTGCACCTTTCTATTGGAGAACTTTTGTGTTAATTTGTAGTCATTGCTGTATGCAGGGGGTATAAGCAGAGAGTAGACACAGATTAGATAGAATTAAAATACTTCAAACCTCAAATGAGAACCAATTTACTTCTTCAGTGATCTGTTGTAGAATTGGGGAAAAAATACTTGATGAGGTACTAGGCCACCAGAATGTCTAGTAGCAGTGAACTCCAATGAATGCCGTGTGTTGTAGTCATTTAGCGGTTGCCTTTTAGTGTAGCTTGGAAAGCAGAAAATACGACATTGTGAGGAAAGAGAGAGGAAGCTGAGTTTGATGCTCTAACGTTTTCTATATGGCTTATATTTTTTTATTTGAAAAAGTCAGCATGGTATAGACTTGATTGTTGTCCTTGATTGTTGTGAGTGGGTTAGCCTGAAACTAAAACTTAGCATGTGTTGGTTAAAAGATGTGTTAAGCCTGCAGCTGGTTGAACAGTATCTCGTGGATATGTTTAAGCTTAAAATAATGTATTCCCTAAATCTCTAAGCACTATTCTCCTGTTCTCCATCATAAGGCTAGGATTAAGATTCATATTTGCATTACTCTTAAGGTGTAATCTGCCCTTCTACCTCCCAAGCTGGTGACTCAACTACTTAAGTGTTCTGTTTGTAGATCTTTTGGCCTGCAAGAGAAAAATGCTGTTCTCTTCGCAGGCAATATAACAGGAGCTGTATTGGTGTGACAGCTTTAGCGTGAGAACTTGTTTGCAGTAGCCAAGAGAACTGAGATGTTGCCTGGATTTCTGCAAGTGGTGGTTTTTTTCCTTTGTCTATGGCTCCTTTACTGATTGGAGGGAGTTAAGTAGCTTCTAAGCAGCTAAACCCTTCTGCCTAAGAACTCGTTATTTTATATCCATAGCTGTAGTCATCTGATCCACTGTGGCCTTGGGATCTTTGAACTCTAAGCGTAATTCTTTACTTCACTGGTAATCTAAAATATGTAGTTGATTTCTGTATACTGACAGTTCTCACCTATAATGTGTATTAAGTGATAGCTTAAACTTAGATGACAGATGAGGGGGCAACTGCTGATTATAATGGACAAAATTACCCTTTTCTGTAGGCTTAGAATGGAGTCCCATGGTCCCTTTTGTATCTAATGTTTTATCAAATTTAAATTAATTCCTTATATTAGTAACAGAATATGGAAATAATTTGAGAGGGAGTGATGCCTGCCCATTCCAGAGGGAGTGATGCCTGCCCATTCCAGATGACACAGATTCCTGGTAAGCTATGCCCAACCCTTGCCTCCCCCCAGTTATTCCAAACTGAATGAAGGTTGCATTTGTTTCTTGCAGAATCTCAGAAATAAAGACTACAGTTTTAGGCAGTTCTGGATGAAGGTGCGTGCTCGATTATACAGGTATATTTATTTACAAGTCACTGCTAAGAGACCTTTGCAGTTTCCTTTCACCAAAGGTCAGCTATGTGTTGTCAGCTTCCTGACTTGTTTATAAATGTTGGTTGCAGTGGTAATATATGCCTTTCCCTAATGCTAAAGAACCTTCTAGGAGTGGCAACTACCCCAACTGATAGAGTTTATAAAACCAAAACCAACTTGGGAGCATTGTTATGTCCCCCATCCCTAAAGACTGGGTTAATTAAACAAAAGATCAGTGGAAAACCAAACTTGAGGGTGACAGAGCGCTGGAACAGACTGCCCAGGGAGGTTCTGGAGTCTCCTTCTCTGCAGACATTCAAAATCCGCCTGGACGCATTTCTGTGTGACCTGCTGTAGGTGATCCTGCTCTGGCAGGGGGGCTGGACTCGATGATCTTTTGAGGTCCCTTCCAACCCCTGACATTCTGTGATTCTGCAAAATTTAGTTGCTGATGGTTCACACTCCGGATGGTGACTGATTACTAATGGTGTTTCTTGGAGAGTCCTTTGATTAGGGAAAAACAACTGAATGGAGCTTAGGCAGCTGGTGCATATAGGCCCTGTTCTGGAATCAATATTGAGAGGTTTGGTAAGAAATTTTACGATTAATAAAAAGTGGCATCAGTTGTTAAGTATTTCAGAATGTTTAAAAATATCTGTTAGGGAATAAAAATGTCCTAGATTACCAGCAAGATCTTTGTTTAATCCTGTTCCAGTGTATGAGCTGTAGAACTTTTTAGTTGCTTGACTCGAATCAACAGAGGTGTGACACTTTGAGTAGCCAAAACTGCAGGGAATGTTTCAGATGAGGATTTACTTCACACAAGATTTGCAAGGGTTTCACTTGTGCAGTGGCTGTTCTATTTCTGTTGGAAGCACTATGTTCAGTCTTTTACAGGACACTGCTTAATGGTGTGTTGGTTCATAGTTGTACGGAAGAAATAACACGCAACTCATCTCAGGTTCTACCTACCTCTTTCCGGAGCTAGAACTTAAGTATCTTTTGCTCTGAGAAATGTTGAAAAATGTTCTATGGTTTTTGTTTGTGGTTTTTTGTTTTGTTTATGTTTGAACTTGCAAGGTAGTGAGTACAGTACAGTAGAAAGACATGAACATATACTGAAAAACTACCTTGTGTGTGTGTTCTTATGTGTATTACAGCCCAAGTGCACTAGGCTTTTTCTACACAATCATTTTTTTGCAAAACAGTATAACTGTAGAACGATTAGCAGCACACCCATGTCATATTTGGCTTGTTCTCATGCTATGCAAAGGATTGGAATTTTGATATGAGCCTGTAGGTTCTCGCTTTTGATTTTTTTTTTCTCTATTGCTTACATTCAAGAATAGATTAAATCACTTTGCAGCTTGTTGAAATATTAACCATACATTTTCTTGCTGTCTTCTGCCAACAGACTTCTACGAAAACCATCAAGCTTTTCTTTAAACGCCAGTCTAATCTTCCAGTATATTTCAGATGCTGGAATGCCTCTTACTCTTTAAGTAGCACTAAAATAGATGATCCAGAGCTTTTCTTCAGTTGGTTATCCTTATCCTTCCACTAAATGAAGTCCTCACCCACTCAGCTTTTACGATTATAGAGAGAAAATTTATTTTAAGAAGTGCCTCTAATCATCAAAGAGTTTGGTCTGCAATAGATGCTTTCTCTTTTAGATGACTCCTCTCAACTAAAGCAAAGAAAGGCTTGTTAAATCCCTACTCTTGGGTCTAAAGCCTGCAGTGAAGTTCCTTAAATAATGTGAGAGGATTGAAATTTTGCATCAGGGTTGTTAGCAATGAAGGTTTGTTCAGAGTTAAATATAAAAATGAATAACATGCTGCCTGCTTAACTTGTTTATATGTTCATTACTAAAATTGTCTAAAGTTTTTTAGACTTACAGAATCACAGAATGTTAGGGGTTG
>NW_009701310.1:0-7564 GCF_000703405.1 Apaloderma vittatum
AGCCCCCCGGCCTCCTTCCCTCCCGCCCTGCAAGCCGGCAGGGACCTGAGGGAGGCCGCAGCAAGGCGCGGCCGGGAGAAGGCCGGTTTATCGCTCCGTGCGGGTTATTGTAGCCTTTGGGCTACACTCCGTTAAAGCGTCTTCCAGTGGTATTTCAGTCACTTCTCACCGGGATAAGCCGGGTGTGGGAAGAGTAGCGAGGTAGTGCCAGTGACCCGGTTGTGCAGGCGGGTTGCAACAGCCACCGTTGGCCGGACGTTAACTTGGAAAGGGAGAATTGGCATTCCTTTCGTAGCAGGGTGTGGGTAAAGCTAACCAGTGTTTTGTAACCTCATACAGCAGCGTGTGTTTTTGTTACCTGTGAAGGAGGACAATAACTCGGGAATCGTGGAATCTGAATTTCATTCCCAACTCTGTCACTTCACACACTCTCCTCAGCAAATTGCCTGTGCTCTGTCTCCTCCTTATCCGAGTGGAGAGATTAGTCCTGATGTACCCTCGGGTGTAATAGGAAGCCACACGGAGCGTTATTGTATTGCAGGGATCTCTCGGACAGAACTGAGTTACATGTGTGCCTCTGATGGAGATAATCACAGCCTTTACACCGAGCGCTGAGAAATCTCCACGTGGAGACCGCAAAAGCTTGCCTGCTTGTGTTAGGGCCTGTTTGTATCTGCAGGTGTAATGGATGAAGTAAAGTGTATTTTTAGAAGTTGACTAATAAAGGAAGCTAGCCCCACTGCCTTCACAAGCCTTAATTTGGTTAGACATGGTGCAACAGTGTAAACACCTGTGTGACTGCACCACCCCCACGAGGGCACACATGGGCCCAGTGGCCACACAGAATGAGGTGGGTTCTCCGGTGTCTGGTTTTCTTCACCAGAGGAAAGGTTGCATGTTATACTTGATAATTATCCAGTACAAACATAAGAGACACCCTCACCCCCTTATCTGCTAAGTTCTTTGTTTAGTATCTGAATAATATGCTTCCGAGCTTTTTTCTTTGTTGTTTGTTTACAACTTTGTTGTTTGTTTTGTTCAATTTTTAAATAAATAGCGGTTTACATTTCAAAAGCAACATGTTGGTACTGGGGGACAACACGTACACCAGGCAGCAGCTGAAGACAAAGATCTCTCTTTACAAGGATTTAAATAGAGCCTTTGTAGAAAGGGTATTTTTATCACTTAAGCTTTCCAGTTAACCCAAACCACTTTAACTATACAATGTAGGCTGGTAAGCTACTTACACGCTACAGTACTTTTTGCCTTTTAGGCCCAGAAAGCAATAAGAATTACGTATGGGTGCTTTGTCTGTAGCTGTTGTCAAAGGAAAAGGTACCTGTGCAGGCCTGCGAGGTGGATCAGTTCTTCAGAGAGAATTAAGTTAGTTGCTGCTTTGAAGCTGTGTAATGAGCAAGGAGGAAGTCTAATGTATGTAATAAAAACACCTTTGCAATTGGTGTTATTTGCAGCACCAGTAGAAGGAAAAATCTGAAAACAACATGGAATCTAAACTCCTGTCTTACTAGCAGGAGTAGATCCCAGACAGCTTGCATAAATTTTGCTCACATACTGGGTGAATTGTTTTTGCTTCCGGATAATTCAGCAGTTGAACCCACTGGGTTCCTGGCCTGCCCTCTGAATGCTGAATTAAAATGTGGCTCTGCTGACACCAAAACATTACTATATGGAGTGTACCTTCTGATCCTCTGCCAGACAGAATTCAGCAGAGGAAAAAGGATGTATTAATATCATGTTGTTTTATTGACAGGTTGAAAACCTAGAATGGCAGGAGAACAGAAACCGTCCTGCAATCTTCTAGAGCAGTTTATTTTACTAGCCAAAGGTACAAGTGGCTCAGCTCTAACTGCTCTTATAAATCAAGTGCTGGAGGCTCCTGGGGTTTATGTCTTCGGGGAGCTGTTGGAGTTAACAAATGTGCAAGAGGTAAGAGATTACTTTCTTTCCTAATGCCCCTTCTGCAGAAGTTTCCACAGACAGTCTGTGCATGAAATTTCTGTGCCAGGAAGGGCCTGGGGCAGCTCATCTTGGTTCTGAAATGTTTGTGTATGAGAGATTGACGTTGCTTTTGCTTGTATGTATTAGATGTTAACAAACAGCTGTATAAAGCTTTGCTACCTTACTGCAATTCTAGTACAGGAAAAACCCAGCAGCAACACAGTAACAATTTTAAGAAAGCACCTCGCCAGCCACCAGTGAAAAAATGTTTCTACTCCATTGTCCTGGAAAGATTAACTTCAGTGCTCTCCAGAAGTCCTTGTGAACAAATGCCTAGTGTATCAGGCTTGGGTGGTAACTGAATCCAAACCATTTCAAAGCCAAGGTGGAAAGTAAGTTCCAGCGCTTTTACTGAGAATGCCTCGCCAGCACCCTCCACTGCTACAGGAAGGGAGTCTAGGCTGAGTATCTCTGCAGCCGGGGTGCTGTGGGGCACAGCAAGTTTGGCTTTCCAAACAGCCTCTTAGATGTGCTGAAAAATGCCTTTATGGTTATTCAGCGTCAATTTGCAAGTACATTTTTTTCCCGGATCTCTGTGCAGCAAGAGATATTAAAAACCACACTCAATAAAAATCGCTGCTTGGTGCTGCACCTGTTCCGGTGATGTGTTTGCATGTGAGAGGAGTGCTGGTATTTTCAAATATACTCAACTTAAAATGTTCCAGCTTGCTTTGCTTTGAAGCTTTTATGGCTCTGCAGGTAAGTTGTCTTAGCTTTCCCAGTAACAGCAAGGATGCTTAACCAACCAGCACTGTTGCCTGCTTGATTGTTGCATGATGAGAAGAGCCAGCCTTGAAGGTTGTCAGCTGAAATCAGGTTGCCTTTTTCTTGTACCTCCTAAGGTGTTGCACAAAGCAGTTGACAGTCCAAACTGTAGTTAAGTTCTGATGTGTAGAAGTGGCTGGATCGTCTAGACTCTAAAACTGCTGAAATTTGCTGGTGCTTAGGAGATCTTAAAGTCCAGCTCTTTAAGATTGAGTTATAATCTCTTCTCTGGGTACTGCTTGTCCTGTGCAGACTTAATACGTTTTTTGGAGAAGTTTCCTACCAGGGTCCTGTTGGCTGTTACCACGTTACATAGAATTTCTTTTGTTTTCTTCCTATCCAGCTTGCTGAAGGATCTAATGCTGCTTATTTCCAGTTGCTGAACCTGTTTGCATATGGGACATACCCAGACTATGTAGGTAAGGGACTGCCCCTGTTTGCAGGGTACAACGCTGGGATGTCCTTTGGAATTGTCAGAGGCAGTTCTTTGCTTCCTGTGGTACCTGGTGGATGAAAGTGACCAAGGACAGAATTTGCTTGGGATGAGAACTGTTCGTATGGGTTCTCCGGGTGCTTTTTAATTGTTAAAGTGTGGAGGAAGGGCTAGAGAGTACAGTGTTTTACCAGTTTGGATTGGACTGCAGCACTGGGCTGAATTGGTCTCTGACAGTATTCACTGATGTCTGCAGCACAGGCCGCTTACCTCTGCGGAGTGCAATTTCAGGCAACTGTTTAGAAATTTAGATGACGCCACTTATGGAAGCGGCACAAAACTCAGACAAAATTGTTCTGCATTATTTATAAAAACCTATGTCGTTTAGGGAGTAACTTTTATTCTGTGATGGCATTGCTGAAACAAAATGGAGCGTTTCTTAGCTAGAATACAAATCGAAGTAATGACTTTTGTACAGCTTGAGGAGGCCTATGTGTGAATCATTTTAGTATCTGTTGAGATGTGCTTTTGTCTCTGATGCTTGTGCTTCCATTCTGCTACAATTTAATACTTCGTTTGTGGGAAGCAGCCTAATTGAGGCCATTGCAGAGCGTGACAAATAATTCTGTCATAGTGCTGGCCAGTGCTGAGGTAGATAAGCTGTCTAGTTCCTGTAAGGAGAAGCGGCCTCCGTAAGTGCGAGGACTGGAAATTCCAGCAGCTCTGGAGCAACACAAGCCTTGTGAATTCTGTGACTGATTAGAGGATGTGTTTGCTGTGCGTGGGTCTTGTGTCCTGGTGTGTGACAGTGCAGTTTGTTCTTCCTTTTCAGAAAGGAGGGGGGAATTGTAGAGCATTGAATGAGGTGGGATGGATGGGAGAACTTGAGTGGCCCTGAAACACTAATTTCCGTTAAAGCAGGTATTTTAAAGAGTTTCTTTGCTTTGGAAAGCTGCCAGTTTCCTTTCTGCTTTTAAATATTCATGAGGCACATGGATATAACACAATGACAGTGAGGCCATCTAGATTAATAATTTCTTCTCTCTTCCTCAGCCTGGTACTTTACACTTTCAGCTCTAAATTCTGCAGCTTTTTAGAGAAATAAAACCAGCTGTATTTATAGCCAAATCAGAAAAGGGGGAAGACTTTATTCTGTCAGTTTGTTAATGAAATAAAAATGACTTGCTGGTAGAAACAAAGCGTTGACCCACAATTTTGGAAGGACACCACTTACGTAGATGTGACTTAAGTTCTAATGCCAAAACCAGAATTACTAAAGAAGCAGAGAAGAGTGGAATTGCTCACGTGTTTTTTAACTTTTCCCCTCTCTCCCTGGGTGTACTAATCCAGCAGCAGCAGCAGTTCTTGTTGCCTACCAGCACCCACAGTAGTTGGAGGGTTCCAGCCTTTCAGGGGTTAGGGTAGTGTAACTAGCCTCAAATTCTGCAGCCTGGATTATGTAATTCTTGCAGGAAAAGTCCTGAATTTTGTCTTTTTAACATTAACAGCAAACAAAGATAACTTGCCTGAATTAACAGCGACTCAGAAGAACAAGCTGAAACACTTGACGATTGTAAGCCTGGCCTCCAGAATGAAGGTAAAACAAATTTTGCATGGTAGCAGTTGTCTTTTTGTTTTGTTTTGGGTTTGAAAATTGCATCAATTCCATAGCGTTGGAGTTGTGTTGGACTGCATGAGGTCTCACAAAAAACCCTGCAACTAAGAGAGTAGCTGTAACGTACAGTGTTGTCTCATGGTGCATTTGGGACATTCACTTAGTGGTGGACATCTACGGGTGAGATGTGAGGGTGTCTGGACTGCCGTGCAAATTGGTGAGGAAGGGCTGGGAGACTTCATATGGCTTCTTTCACTGCTGGAGATGGAGAATCATTCTTAAAAACGCTGACTTTCTGTTCTAGAGGAAACTAAGCAACATCCTTGATTTTTTCTACAATCCCGTTACCTTTTTTCCTCCAGAACGTGCTATGCTAAAGCTTCAGGAATTACCAAAGTTGTGTCAGACTGTAGTGGAGCCCAGTAGAAGGTGTTTGTTCTGCCGCAGTCAGTCATTGCTGTACCTGCAGGTTAAAGTGTCGGATAAAATAAACATTGGATTCTGACCTTCTGAGACTTAGCTGTTTGCTTGGATTTTTTAAGACTGTTAACTTATTCTTGGACTTGCTGTTTTTAGTGCATTCCCTATTCTGTGTTGCTGAAGGACCTGGATATGAGGAATCTGAGGGAGTTGGAAGATCTGATTATTGAAGCGGTTTATACAGATATTATTCAGGGGAAGTTGGATCAACGAAACCAGGTGCTAGAAGTGGATTTTTGTATCGGCAGAGACATTCAGAAGAAGGACATCAGTAACATTGTCAAAACACTCCAGGAATGGTGAGGCAGTCTCTCCACGTCCCTTCTTCCTCATACATAGCTTGTCCTGTTTTTTCTTATTCCTCAGTTTCAAGTGCTGGCTCATTTTCATCATGTTCCATTAATCAGGAGTGTTATGCTCTAAGTAGGCACTTGGAGGAGAAGTCTTTTAGGCGAGTTTTCCAAAATCTTGTCTAGTATTCAGTTTGTGTTGTGTACCAAGGCAAACTGTACCAGATCTTGAGGCTCTACTCTGACTGTAGCTTTTACATGGCAGAACCGTAGCGAGAAGTCAAGGCCTTTTCCAGCAGACACGCCAAACTGGACTCATGGTCTTATGGTGGGAGCTACTCCCTTTTCTGCTGTTTACACATTGTAATGAAAACAGAACTGTCTGTTACTTTTCAGCCTTTTTCACCGTGATGAGAACTGCCTGGGCAAATTCTAGAGAATCACAGTTCTTTGGAGGGGACGTCTCTTCAAGTCTGAAGTTTGGGCTGTCTTTGTTTGCCTTCTCTTTGTTCCTGAAAACGCAGGCTGCAGGCAACCATATTGGGACTGTGGTACTAGCTTTTTGTGCCTCTGCCAGGAAGCTGCTTCTCATCTTTTTGTAGGATTCCCTTCCCACCCAAAGAAATCCCTCTGTGGACTGTGGAGCCTGTGGCAGAGTCTGAGCTTACTGGGAATTGCTTTCCAGTTGCTATGGTAATGCGTGTGTGAAAAGTAATTAAACTGCTCGGCAAATATGCTGTCCTGAGGTGGGGGCATTTTTATTTTTTACTTCTGTGCTCCAACTCCCTCAATCCCATCACAGTGGGAGGGCTCTGGCAGCTTCAAGGACCTTACAGCATTGTTTGGAAGGTAGCAGTGAACCCACTGCCAATTCCCTTTCTGTCCTCTCGAGTTACGAGTTCTGTGTTGAAGGAGTGGTCTTGTTTTTTGAACACTGAACAGGCAGGAGGATTCTCTCAGCCTGACTTTTTTGTTTAATTTAATTTAATTTAATGATTTTACTTACTTTTGAAAAATGCATTGCATCCCCGTTTAAGCAGTAATTGTGATTGAAAAGGGAGTTGAAAGTGCATTGGACTTGTACTTCTTAATGGTAAGAGTAACATGGATTCTCTAAAGAATGCTGTGAAATACATGGAGTAAGCAACAAAGCTTTTTTCTTTGCTAGCTTTTTGGAACTCTGAGCAGAAGTATAAATGTAATAGCCTCCTAAACCTTTAGGGAGCGTGACTTTTCAGATTGCCTGATTGAACTGCTCCAGAGAGGACTCATAAACACTGTTTGACGTTGTTTGTATCTCTCAGGTGCGACGGTTGTGAAGCGGTTCTTTTAGGAATTGAGCAGCAGGTACTTAGAGCCAACCAATACAAAGAGAATCATCACCGAACTCAACAGCAGGTAGAGATGGAGGTGGGTACGGAGTCACTTCAGACCACTCTGTGCTTGTTGATAAATGCTTTGTTTACTGGAGGAAATAATCTGATAATGCTTGGTTAGTGGTCATGGCTTCTCTGAAGTAGGCAAGCAATCGTGCAAATCGGATGTGGTGGTTTCGGGTAGGAAGAAAACACATCTGCCTCTGTGTGCTAGTAACGCCACAAACATCACATTTGCCCCCTGTGAGCAGATTGGAACTTCTCTTTATAAACTTTTATAAATTCAGGCTAGGCAGCTGCACTAGCTGTGTTTTCCTGAATGGATCAGTCAGGAAAAACGTGCTTTTAGTGCAGAGCTTCAGTGCAATCCCGTTCCTTTTGTACAGGGCAGGCAGAAAGGAAAAAAAAAAGCTTCTCTTTGTTTTAAACCTAAAAGCGTAATTACCAAAAATCTCTCGAGTCTCGTTGCTTTTGCGACAAGGGCCCTCAGCAGCTTTCTTCGGGGCGTCGCGTTGATCCCCCAGACCGGGCTGTGAGCCGCTCTCCCCGCAGCGAGCCCTGCCCGCGCTCCCGCCGCCCTTCCTGC
>NW_009701310.1:7595-19963 GCF_000703405.1 Apaloderma vittatum
GGAGACGGGAGCACGGGCCCGGTCTTCCAGCCCTGCTCGTGTGCGTCTGCTTGCGAGAGCAAATCTTGGCTAATACAGCTGTAAAGGTGAAAATGGTCCTCCCGAGACACTTGCTCAGGGTTTGTTTCTTGCAGAGCGCTGCATCCCTGCGGGTTTACGTTTGTCTTAGGAAGCAGCACGTGCTTGGCGGCTCGACTGGCATCCGTACGCGGCGTGTTTGGTTTTGCCAGATGCCTTTGGCCTGGAGTTGGCACACCTGACTCCTGAACTTGTTTTGGCCTGTGGTTTTTTGTTTTGTTTTGTTTCTTTTTTAAGGTTTGCTCGTTGTATTTCTGGTGAGCCCTACAGGATTCCAGGGCCCAGACTGTGGTGTCTAGTGCTGTATCTCTCCTTTTCAGCCAGAGTAGCAGAAGCCCGAGCGCTGCCTCCTATGAAACCAATTTCTTTTCCTGCTTCTAGCAAATATCTGTGGCTCAGCCACCTGGGCCTAATGGCATCTTCCCTTTTCAAGTGCTGTCCTAAGTGTAAGTTTGTTTCTTTCACAGTCTCCTTTGGCCTTCCTGCCTCTGGCCAACAGCATGGTAGGATGGCTGCCTTCTGCACCAAGGCAGCGGTAGGTCCCTCCGGCCAGCCAGAAGGGCGGTGCAATTTTGTGCCGTTATCTCTGAAGGGGGAAAAAAAAAAAGTAATCTCTAGTTACTCTTTGTTGGATCCAGACTGGAAACATTAACAACTCTGGCTGTAAGTGAGGATGAGACATTACCTCTAATAAACTCACATGCAGAGCATGTTTCTGGTAGAAGAGTCTATTTTATAATCTCCACTCAGTACTCCAGGGTTTTTTCCATATGTTTATGAACAGAGTTTCTACTGCGAGAGGAGGAAGAAGCAGGTGCTGATTCACTGTCTTTTCTTGGCCAGGTCACAAACATAAAGAAAACATTAAAAGCTACAGCCTCGTCGTCGGCACAGGAGATGGAACAGCAGCTGGTAGAGCGAGAGTGCCCTCCACACACAGAACAAAGGCAGCCCACAAAGAAGATGTCCAAAGTCAAAGGGCTGGTTTCCAGCCGTCACTAGAACATACCATCTAAATGTCATTCAGCTAGGAATAACAACAGGAGGAGCAAAAAAGGGCCTGCGTCTCCTTTTTCAGTGGGTTCTGGGCCAGTCACTTCCAGGCTGGCAAATAAAAGCCCTGTTTGAATACAGTTCCCAGTTAGCAGCACCTGGCTAAGTTACACTGTGCAGCCCCTATTAACTGCCAGGGTGTCCCTGTTCTGATCCTGTAAAGAAGGACTCTGAAGAGAGGGACTAACCAAAAGGGGCAGGAAAAAAAACAAATGAAAATCTGTGGACAGTTTTTGCTCCCTCCCAGCCAGTCTCGTTGCTGCTTAACCTTGAGGAAGCTGCTGTACTAAATCAGATCTTGGGAGAACTTCTGTAGCAAGTGTCTGAATCCCAGGTTGAAGTGTGGCTACCAAAGCCAGACTGGGAGCGAGGAAGCCACCGACACAGATCTTTTCATTCCCAGAGGAAGCGCAGAAAGATTTCTAGGCCAGGAACTGCTTTACGTGGAAGTCTTCAGCCTTTCTGCTACCCCTGTCTATTTTAAACCAGGGTGAAATTCACACTACCTCACTCTGTGAAGATGAGATCCAGTGCTGGGCTGTTTACTTAACTGTGTTTACTGCCCTTACTAAGCCCTTTAATCTCTCACAGATTTCAAGCACTGTTCTGCATCTCTGAGGCATCAGTTTGACAAGGAGGAAGCAGGCTGCTCTTTCAAGCCTTCCTTCTTGCAGGTGGTTAGGGGCATGCTAGAAGCTGCGTTCCTTCTGAATGTGATGTGACCTCCCAGAGCTGCCTGCGAGTTGTTTTCCCCCACTGAGACCTTCAAAGGGTAATGAATTTGCTCTTCCTTGGATGCTGGTGACGGTGGGGCTGCATGGGAGAAGAGCCTGTTCAGCCCTGTGGCAGGCTGGTCACCCAGGACCCACTGGCAGGGGTCGCAGCAGCATCCCCTTGCTGAAGCAATGGACTTGACTAGTCTTTTCTGAATTTTGAACACTTTCAGGTTGTATTTTCCTCCCTTTTTTTTTTTGTACATTGTTGTGATTCTAAAACATTTCAGCCTTTGTGGGGTTTTTTGTTGTTTTTTATTATTATTTGTTACAGACTAACTTCAGGTGATTTGCACCTAGTTCGACAAGATGTGAGAGTTTGTTTTTTTTAAGGGGGAGGATGGGGTTGACATTGAAACAGCAATTCACAAGAAAAGCACATTTCAGAAAAATAATTAAAAATGCCAATTTAATGTCAGAGTCTGGCGTCTTGGCTTTGAGGCTGCTTTCGGCTTGTAGCCCAACAGCACTTGTTCACTTGAGCATTTGCTTGATGTCGCATTATCAGAGGGTCTGACTCATCACCCTGATGTGTTTGGGAGGCAGGGAAGGGCTCTCTGTCAGTGGTTCATCTTTGTCCAGATTAGTGCCGAAGGATCTGTGGCAAAGCAAGGAGCTGAGTCTGGTGTCCTAAGCCTAAAGACCTTTGCTGCCTGACAGTGGAACGTTTGTGGTTGTGCTCTGTCTTAGACTGGCTGATTCCTTCCTTCGGCTCTAGCTCTGGAGTTTGGAGCCTGCATTTCACTTCACTCTGTGCTGTAAAGGGAAGGGCTTTCCGTGAGCAGGCAGGGCAGCTGTTTAAGAAGAGGGCTGCGACAATGCTCCAGTCCTGCAGCCAGCTGTTACCTGCACTGGCTTGTGCAATGCACGTGCCCTCGTCTTATTGCTATCAGGATTTTTGCTCTCTGCGTGTTTTCAGTCCCCAGTCACAGGACTTGGACACTTACGAAAGTAAATTCCTCTTCTTTTATTCTGCAGTGCAGGCACGCCAGTTTTTAATCTTGAGAGGTGGGTCTAAATACCTCCCATCCAGTTGCCTCTGGGTCGCATCCCTTGGTTTCTGATTCTTTACCAGCTCTCTCTCTCTCCCGCTAGAAATGCTAGCCAGAAAATTCCCAGGGAAGGATGTTAAGGGACCAAGCCCAGAGCACGAAGCTTTCCCCTGTATCTCAAGGGAACTTTCCCAAGCATGTCAGTACTAGTTTCTGACTAGTTTGGGACTTTTTATACCCAAGTTTAATAGATCTGTATGACAGAGATGAGCTGAGTCTGCTTCTGGCTTCCCATGTGAGCAGCTGCAGTGTACTGGTCATCCAGTTCCTCACTAGATTTGACTGGTAAGGAGAGGTTCTGTGGGCCTCACTAGCTGTTTGCTTTCCTTCCCATTTTTAATATCAGGCCTGCAAAGAGGCAGGAGTAATACAAATGCCTTTGGAAACTGTTTTAGCTCCTCAATCTACTGGGAAAGTAGATGTGAATTTGGCATCCTTAGTGTTTATTCCCTGCCAGTTACAGGAGTCAACGTTAGTTTGCTGAAGCTTCTTTAGTGTGTTGGAAGTTGAATCTTTTCTTACGGTTTTGCTGTTCTCAAAGCCTGGCTGGGGCTGAAGATCTTATTAATGCTTTGGTACACATTACCTTTGATCAGCAAAGAAGCAAGGGAGGAAATAGCACTTTGGATAAAGAGCTGTCCCATGCTTGACCGCAATAGAGGATGGAAAAGGGAATGGGATATTGGAGGGAACCGAGCTGTTTGCACGCTTGGCTTTCCTGATATGCCAGCAACGCGCTTGGTGCCGCAAAAGGAGGGGGGTGCCTTTGCAGTGAGCCCAGTCTGAGATGAGTCATTAACAAATTACATGCACAGAGTACCTGGGGGAGGCAAACAGCTCTGCAGCAGCTGGTTAATGAATCTGGCTTGAAGGAAAGAGTTAGAAGCTATTCCAGGAATGAAGCAGAAGGCGTAGCTGTTAACAGGGAAGGATGCAGGAGGTGCTGTGCTGTTGGAGAGGGACAACAGAGACAGGCTGCGTTGTCTCCCTGTGACTGAGGACTGCAGCTCGAAGTGAGAGTTGTGTAAATTAGGGGCTGGTGAGGGCTAAATTGCCTACACTTTGAAGTGGGGAGTGCCCGAGGAGCCTAATTGGGGACGAGAGGGAGATGGAAGCAGAAGTGGTTTTGGTACAAACTCCCATGTATTGCTTTTGCTTGCTGGAGGCAGCTAACGCAGTTTGTCTGAGCGCTGCTGGACGCTGCTCCCTGATGTGGAGAGAGCATCCTGCCCTGCTTTGTTTTATGGCAGCAACGGGCTGCTCCAGCTGCAGCTCTCCTCAAGATTGCAGCAGGACAGAGTTTGAGCTATTGAACTTCTGTTTGCTGCCTCCACCCAGAGGGAGACAAAGTAGATGGAGCTGCCTTCCCTCTGCTCTTCAGGGCTTTATTGTCTAGCCTCATGTTCTGCAGCTCCACTTGTACTAGTGCTTGTTTAATATGGAATTGAGCAGTGAGCTGGAAAATGGAAGAGAGGATCTTGGCTGATTGCGGTGCTGGTAGGCTGCCCTAGCCCTAAAGCTGTGCCTCACGCTAACAAATGTCCCTGGCATGCCTGCTGTGACTCAGTTGATACCAGCTAACATCAGGCAATTCTGGAACATGAAAAAGCAGTGCCAATGTTAATTTTTTTTAACAGAAAAAAGTTCTGGCTCAAAATCTATTGTTCTTTTACTTCCCTCCTCCCCTCCTTAGATAAGTTGAATGCTTAGTCTTCCTTTGAGAGCCAGAGGGAAAATCAGTGATGCTGACAGACCCTTCTGTGTTCAGATTTGAGACCCATCCTGCAGTTGGGTGCACACAGGCTTGCAGGTCTCTCTGTGGGTTGACTACAGGAGTGGAACCTCTGCAGAGCCGCTCTCTGGAGCAATGCTGGGAAAAGTGAAGCTTTTGTTCCCATAGAAGAGAGCAGTGGTAAGAGATGGCCGTTTTCTCACCAGCCCTGCAAGGCAAATTTTGTTCCTGGAGGAATGGAAAATTATACAGAACACCATGAGTGGGATTTTTTTGTGTTCTGCTTATCCTACAAGGGAAAAATGTGCTGGTCTGGTTGCACAACAGGAAAGCTGGGCTTATTTGTTGCAAGGGAACCGAAGAGTGCCATAAACATTGGTAGCTATATTAGAATGCAACCAATTGCATGGGTAAACCAGGCTTTTCCTAAACTTTCTGTTCTGTGCAGGTTTATAGGAGTGAATCTAAAAGAACAGCTAAGTCCACCTCCTGCTGAGGTAAAACAGTCAAAGCTTGTGCATTCTGGGTGTGTTGGTGCTACTGTCCGTTATTTCTGTATCTGAGCCTGTTGCAAACTTTGCAATGGAGAGAAGCTGCGTTGCTCTTTCTTACTCTGAATAACAGGGAAGTAAATTAAAGAACCTGCCTCAGAAGTGTGTAGACCCAGCTAGCCAGATCTCTGGCACCTACCCCAAAACAAAATTCTCTGTTGGTTCCCCAGCTAAGTCCTTTATAGCATCTGACCTAATGCACGGCAACCAAAACCTGAATCCGTCCAGCTTATTTTTGTGTAATCTGAGAGCAAGTAACCCAGGGGCATCAGGAAAGGTAAATAAAAGTTTAGAATGATCTCAGTTCCTACTTGTAACCTCAACCTTTTATTGTTATTGTGGAATTTTAACCTGACAGTCTGATTGAATTTCTCAGCAGAGTTTTTAGAAATATGTCATTGTTTCACTCTGCTCCCTGGCGAAGGTCGGTGTCTCTCAGGGACTGTTGACATTTTGCTGATATTTCATCAGGTTTGGCCCTACCACAGAGCTAACAGAGGTAAGTGGTTGAAGCTAGAGCGTTGTACTGCAGAAAGGGAGTGCATTTACCCCCTAGTCTGGAGGACTGTGTCCTCCTTTTCAGTCCTGCTTCATGGTGGCACTGTGGTGGCACCCTCACCTCTGAACCAAAGGATTAGGCAGAGCAGCACTTTGCTCCCTATCTTCAAGTACACAAGCGCAAACGCTTCTTTTTCCCACAGCACGGAGACCTCGCAAGATGCTCTGATGCATTTGCTACAGGCTGCAAATTGCCCAAGTGTGATAGCTGTGACCACAGCTGCTTCTTGTCAAGGAGAAGACAAGATGTCCCCGCTCCAGTGAACGAACGTGCACACTGGAGATTCCAGGATGTAATAGGATGCCATAAGATTGTTTAACAGTCCTGAGATGGGTATTTCCCCAGAGAGCGTAAAAGCATTTGTGCCAGGAGTCCTTGCGTGCAATTTCAGTTGAAGACAGGAAATCTTTCCACAGCTCCAGGTCTCCTGTAGAGGCTTGTGGATCTCTGTGTCATTAGAGCATTTTTCAAACGCTCACGCACACGGTACCTCTGTGTTTCCAGAAGAGCTGACTGTGGCGGGCAAGTGAAGCCTCACTCCATCAGAGATCAGCCTTTTTGTGAGTATTTTGAGCTTGTCTGACTGTAGGGCTGTATCTCCACGGGTATGAAGTTTGGAGGTAGTGCTGTCTAGCTCTCCAGACTCTTCCTGAAGGTGATAGTTGTCTCACCAGCCCTAATGTTTCAGTTGCTGTCTCAGTCCTAAGGCTGATTTGTGCTGATCCAATAAGTAATGTCTTGGTGTTTCATTGTCACCTTCGCAGCTGTTAGAGAGCACCTACAGTTCCTACAGGGTCACCTGCCAGCTGTGATGCTATTCTTCTTGCATCACGACTGTGAGATGACACTTCTCCTTGCCGGCAGACAAGCCAGGTGGGCGGGCGTTGCTCCTCAGAGCTGTTCTGCTCCTGGGGAGGCGCAGGCTGTTGCCTGGTTTAGTGTAATGGAAATCAAGGACAAGGACAGTGTCAAAATAAGGGGCAACGCGCGGAGCTGGGTCCTGTTCCAGCTCTGCTACAGCTGCAGAAAGCAACCTTGGGCAAATCGGCTCTTCAGCAGCTGCATTTCGCAGGACGGCCCCTCTGCTGAGCGCCGACTGAGGGACAGGGGCTTGTGAAGCACTTCGGTCTCCTGGCTGGGCAGAGGTTTGCTGCTGATGGGGTTGAAGAAGATGCATACGTACGGGAAGGGAGGAGTCTTAAAGCTTCTTAAGCTTCTCTAGAAGTCGTTTTCCTCCTGTGTGCCATATCCTTCGTTTCCCCTGACGCAAATAAGGTGGCCCACCGTGGGAATGTTGGCCTGCAGTATTATGGGTAATATGCCAGGTTAATTACAGAGGGGCAGGAAAAATAGCCTGTGCCGTTTTCAACAATATGAAAGGGATGCTACCTAATGATTTTCCTATTAGCTCTTTTCCCAGCCTGCCAGAGTCACTGCAGAAATGTCATTTACAAAGGCGATTTGCAACTCATTACCCTGGATTTTCACTGTAGTTCTGCTCCAGAGAGCGTGGGCTTTTGCTGTGTGCCCCAACCTAATGAATTGCCTGATTCGGTTAGTGCTGCCATCCCTTCTGACAAGGTTAGTTGCTGACTGACAGGACGGGGCCTGAATTCAATTCCCTTCTTGTTTTCAACTCACGCTTGTATCAAGCGCAGGCTCCCTCTGGAAGCTGCCCTGTGATTTCTTCCCTTTGTTTTTCTGCATTCTGAGGGAAGCAGCCCATGCTTGGAGAAGTCCTAGAGCCAAGTGGCAGGGACGTGTGTGCTGCCGCCCTCGGCAGTCCCTGATCAATGCCTCAAGTCCCTTTCCAGCTGGAAAATTCCACTGTCGTCCTGCTCTGAGACTCTGGGCTTTTCGTTTTCTTCATTGATCTGGGATTTGCTGTCACCTGAGCTGGGCTTTGTAACACTTCAGCAATAAATACCTTGGAAAAGTTGCATTGACGGTACCAGGGAAGAACAGGCAATGCAGGCTGGGGGAGCAGAACTGATTTCACACACATTGGAGGGCAACTGCGTCCGCGTTGTGGGAGCTCCAGCATCTAGTCTGGCCTGTTTGGGCATTGCAAGGCACTTGTACCACGGTGCTGGAGAAAGCTCTTGTCTTTTTTCACCTAGAGCAGTGGACTTTTTCAGCCCGGGGAGACTACGGCTCATCTCATGCTAGGAATAGCTCCTGGAAAGGAGAAATCAAGGCTGTTCCTACATCATGTCACATCACAAGTGCTCCCACATGGAAGCTGAACATGGCTACTGCTCATTCAGCTGGTAGCACAGGAGGCGTGTAGGTCCCTTGGGTGTTAGTTTACCCTGAGTGTGGACAGAGGAGCTTGGGACAGCTGCCACACTCACTTCCAGGTGTGTGTGTGTGTGCGTGTACACCTCTGCTAAATGCCGTTCCCTGAGCCTGCCGCTGGGATGTCAGATGTCATCCCCTGGGGGCTGTGGCTTCCATCCAGGACAGCTCTTGCTGTTCGGTTACGTTGTCTCTGGGTTGGGATGTGACAAGGTTCTGCTCTGGTGATGGCCTTGGATCCTTTTTCTGGATGTGAGGATTTGACCTAGCTGGCCCACAGTGATGTGAGATCAGTTTGTTTCTGCTGCACATGATGCCTCCTCCTCTCTTAATTAGATTCCTGTGGCCCTTCTCTTCCCTGCTGACCTTGTTTCCAAGACCCAGTTGTGGCCTTATCAGGTGCTTGCTGTGCTCTGATGAACCGCTTCTATTTCTCAGTCCAGCCTGTTCTCCAAACTGAGGAAGGTGGTTGTCAGCACTCCGAAAACTGTCCTCTACTCACAGTGCTGCTCTTTGGCCATCAGACCCCCCAGTCTGGCTGTGCCGTGTGGGTGCTAAGGTTGGAAGTGGATCTGAAAGTTTTCCCAAGTGCTTTTTCACCCCTGAGTGCTGCCTTCTCGCTTGTGCATCAGCTCACAATCCCACGTGGGCACGACATTGCTCTCCTGCAGGTGGGAAACCAGCATGGTGAGGGACAGGGTGACTTACCCCTGGTCGGAGTGGAACCGAAGTGTTATTCCCCTCCCTCAGCACAGGGAGCTCTCACTCTGATCACTCTCCCTCTGCCAAACTAGTGTTCCTTTGCAGTACAGCTTTGTCCTTCTCCTTGGGCTTGTTCTTTTCCAGGAAGCCCGGCAGACGGAAGGAACCTGTTGCTGTGGGGCTGCTCTTTTCCCCTCGGACTGTGCTGCAGAAGAGAAACAGGAATTCAGACCCTATGTGGCCCCAGGCTGGGATCTCTGGGATCTCCCCCAACCTGGGCTCAGATTGCTCCCCATGTAGGTGCTCAAATTTTTGAGATTCAAGTTCCTGAGACCGAGTGCTCTCTGCTCTGTTGAGGAGAGGCCCTCTGTCATCAGACAGATGGTTTCGTTCCAGCTCTGGCTTTGCAACAAAAAGCCAAAGCTGGGAAGGGAGTTGGCCCCACCTTGGTCGCAGTCTTGGCACTCTGCTATGGTCACTACTGTGGCTTCACGCTTGAGGACCAGGACCCAGGGGGGGAACCTGCAGAACCATCTTCTCACACCAGACGTGGTGTGCAAAACCTGCACAGTAAGTGATTCCTTATTGTCTTTTCGGTTTGCTGCGTGATAGTGGACAGTCCCCTGTGATGGGCATCTCTTTAGGAGCTACTGGTACATCCCCTCCTTCCCTCTAAAGGTGTGTGGAGCCGGTAGGGTGACCTTCACAATGTTTTATTTGCCTCACAGAGCACTGACAGCGGGTTGTCATTACCTGCAGACATCTCTGGAGAGCTCCAGCTGACCCTGAGGCAGGACACGAGCTGCCTGTCCTGCCTGCCTCCCTCCCAGCCTCCCAGGATCTTGATTTTTTATCTCCCATAAGCAGCATCTTACATGGTTCATCGCTGCTGCTCCCCATCCAGCTGGACTCTGCGGGCACTGCGAGGTGGGGACCTGTCTCTGAGGGAGAAACATCACATGTGCGCTCCTAACCTGATTGAGCTGTCCAGTGTCTGGACGAATCCTCTCCTGTAAACTGAATGTTCTCTAATAGTTGGGGAGAATCTGGCTGGAGGTTTCTATGGTTTCCTGGTGGTTGCTAAGGAGAAGGATCTCTCTGCCTCTAGGTCTTGGTGACTTTCTTTTTGCCCTGTCCTAGGCACCAGAGCCCAGCAGAACATAATGCTCCTTTTTTCCCAGCCCACTACAATAGTCAGGGCATAATTTGTGACTCCTGTCACAGCTGGGCTGGGTGCCTGCCATTATTTTTTTTCTTTTTCTAAGGCTTCTTTGAAGAATGAGACCAAAGAGTCTTCATGCAGGAGTTTGTGTTTGCTGCGCTCCCCACCCCCTCTCTTGCTGTTTCCTTTAGGTCGCCGAGTCATTTTAACAATTTATTTCATGCACTTCACATACCAAGAAGCGGTAGCAACAGCTGTGTCCGTGAATCCTTACCAGGCAGCCCTCAGTATATTTTGGTCTGTCTATGTATCGTCCCAGGCACAGTTAAATAAATCTCTGCTGGCAGAAGGGACTTTACAGCTTAGCAGTGAAAAGTTTGGTGAATGTGAATATCAACAAGATAGCGAAGCTGCTGGATCCTGGAATAACAGCGCCTCCGGCATAAAGCTCGGTTCCCGCTAGCGCAGCCGGGGGCCAGATCCAGGTCTTTTTGTTGCTGTCAGCAGGGGCTGCATCTCCACACGGTGCCTGGTGATAAAGCTATAGTTACAGGATGAAATTTGGACCCCAACCTTGCAGACTGGAAGAGGTTAAAAGGTATCAGGGTCAAACGCTGCTCTTGTCGTGCTGCTATCGATCCGGGTCTAGGCTGTTGAACGTGCTGGGCTTATTTCCAGGGGTGCTGTTCAGGATCTGGGCAATAGAGGAGTTGCTGGGTTCTGCACAGGCTTGCAGCTGCACACAGTGCCGGGCAGGATGCAGTCCATCCGAGCATCCATCCGAGCATCCATCCGAGGTTTTTTAGATTGGGTGCAAGTTTACTGTTGTGTTACGGGATCAAAGCTTAAAATATCAGCTGGCCTTCCTCTCGCGCCTGACTTTTCTAAAACATCTGAAAAATTTATTCCTTAACTCAGTTAAAATCAGTCAATCTGACATTTAAATTGTATGTGAATTTGATAAATAAAGACAGGTTACAAAATGACACATGGAATGATTTTTTTTTTAAGTTTTTTAGCTACTTAGGACAAAAAAATGTTACAATGCTTGACTTTTTTCATTTAGTTACATAAATAATTTTTTTATAAATATCTCTTTATAAACAATATATAAATAGCTTTACAACATAAATACATTTATGCATGACATGAATTTACAAACAGCAACGTTATACAGCTGGCTTCATCAGTCTCTTGGAAAAGCACTGTCCCTTGTCTTGGTGAGTGTTTGTATATATAATATATATAAGATAGAGAGCACTTTTTAAAAAAATAACAAAACCAAAACAGTTGGTGCCATGACTCCTCGTACCAAAAAGAAAAACACAGCCACATCTCGTATCCATTCCGGGGAGGGGTCTTGGCTCTTCTAGGCGTTGCCTGGGGGATGGCCCTGCCTGGCCACAGTAGGAGAAAGTGGACTACAGCCTCAAAGCCCTGTGAGGAACGAAGAGAAAGTGCATGTTAGTACTTGCCATAAAACAGCCCTCACCTGTCCCAAACTGAAACCCTGTGAGAATAATCCTAGCGTGGGGCCAGAGGATGCTGAAATCAACAGAAGCCCTCCCTGAGCTTTTTGCTTGTGCTAAAGCAAGGAAGAAGCTCACTCTTTGCTTTCTGACTATTTGGTGGAGAGGCTGCAGGAAGTGTTCTGCTCCTCCTGGCCCTGGATCTAGCAGAATTTTTTTCTCCTGATGAGAATTTAACGAGAGAGGATGGGTGCGAGCTGGCCTCACTGCATGTGTGCCATTCTTGGAGCCCTGAGCTGGGTGATTCCTTGGGAATACAGAGCAGCCACTACAATGAGGGAGCAGAGGAGCAGCACCCATCCCTCTGGGAAGATTCAGGGACCAACATTGGCATGCTGGGGGCACTGCTGGGACCTGCTCTTCCCACTGCTGTGCAGAGCAGCAGGATGCCTAGATCTGGTCCCTTCTCTGCCCGTTATGTTACTGCGAGGCCAAGGCACATCCCTGGGCGCAGGGAAGGGCTGTGCCTTGGGAAGAAGAGTGTGAGGCGGGGGCTGCAGCAGGCAAGCGCTTCCCCGGGTGCGAGTTCATCTGCGTGTGAGCTGCTGGTGGGGACCAGGCCAGAGCGGTGCCTCGCTGCGCCCCAGCACCCTCGGAGAGAGGCGGCAGGGGAGAAGCTGCCCCGTTTCTCCCAAACCGGTCGCTGCGGGGAAGTGACGCTTCTCTCGCCCATCAGTCCCCAAGCACAGAGGAGTGCTGCGCCAAGAACTTATCCCACCTTCCCGTAACCTGCTCAGACATAAAGCCCGAGGTAGGAAAGCGCTACCACAGCTGGGAGACACCTGGGGAACTCGTGCGTCGTTTTCATTTGAACTATAGAAGTGAGCGTGGCTGAGACGGGTGCCTCACGAGTCCTCCCATCACAGGCAGGAGGGGGGT
>NW_009701311.1:0-258 GCF_000703405.1 Apaloderma vittatum
AGAAGAACAAATGTTTCTATCATCGTTCCCCGTTATAGCTTTGGATGATCAAGATTATTAAGCAAATATATGATTTTAAATATACGAGGTGGACTCCACTTAGGGTAGTAATAGGTATTTAATTGGAGACATTCACATGATTATTTAGTCTGCAGTACAGGAGAGACGTGAAGCTGTTGGAGTGGGTCCAGAGGATGCCACAAAAATGATCAGAGGGGTGGAGCATCTCTCCTCTGAGGACAGGCTGGGAGTTGGGGT
>NW_009701311.1:289-624 GCF_000703405.1 Apaloderma vittatum
TTCTAGCGCCCGCCAGTACCTGAAGGGGCTACAGGAAAGGTGGAGAGAGATTTTTTGAATAGGGCCTGTAGCAACAGCGCTGAGGGGTAATGGTTTTAAACTAAAAGAGGGTAGATTCAGACAGGATTTAAGACTTTTTTTATGGTGAGGGTAGTGAAACACTGGAACAGGTTGCCCAGAGAGGTGGTAGAAACCCCATCCTTGGAAACATTCAAGATCAGGTTGGACTGGGGCTCTGAGCAGCCTCATGGGGTTACAGGTGCCCCTGCTCATTGCAGGGGATTGGACTGGATGACCTTCAACAATCCCTTCCAACCCAAACTATTCTGTGATTC
>NW_009701312.1:0-6396 GCF_000703405.1 Apaloderma vittatum
GCTGCTCGGGGACATGCCGAGCCTCTGTGCCCAGCCCTAGGCAGTCGTGAGGGACCGAGCCGTCCTCATGGATCCCCTTTATGGCCCCCCTCACAGAGCTTCAGGCAGCGCGGCCGTCACCGCTGCGTCAAGGCTGGCCCCGTGGCAAGCGAGGCAGTCCAGGAAGAATAGGGAAACAAATTACATAAAAGCAGATTAACTTCTCTTCAACTTCCTTCAAAATATTTCTTCCCCACAGCCTCTGTAATCCCATTTTTTAAGGGAATTTGGTCTCTTTATTTGTTATACTTATCAGTGTGACTTGAATTTAAAGCTTTATACTTCACGTTTCTGCCCATGGACCTGTTGCAGTTATAATCCTCAGTCTTTTTCAACGGTGGCAACGGCTCTCTGAGCAGTTTTCAGCCTGTTGCACTGACTCTTCCCACAAGACAAAGATGGCCAGGGCACGCCTGGTGCATTCCCTGCCCAGGGCAGTGCTGGAGCCCTCATCCCTGAAGGTGTTCAAAAAACGTGTAGACGTGGCACTTTGGGACATGGTTGAGTGGTCGTGGTGGTGTTGGGTTGATGGTTGGACTGGATGACCTTAGAGGTCTTTTCCAATTTTAACGATTCTACGACAACAGGTCCCCTGAGAAACAGCACGCACGCAGGGGTCTTGGCCACCCGAAGAAGGGCAAAGCAAGCTGGGTTTCCCCCTGTTGACAGTTTGACCCTCGATTTGTGGGGTTTGGCCCCATTCCCAGGGTTTTATTCCGCAGTGGAAGAAAACAAGCGGCTGGCCCCAGAATAGGCCTCCCGCCTCTTGGTTTCTATTTTGCGATCTGGTTGGCCCCAAAATTGTCACTTGTGGGTATGTTCCTGCCCTCCCAGCCCACCTGCGAGTAGGTGCCTGGCACCACTAACTCCAGTTACAGCAGAGAAAGGAGTCAGGAGCTCAGCCTGGTTCCTGAAAAGGGACCCGTGGGCTGTCTGGCAAGATGAGTGTCCGGCCAGCACGCGGACAGATGGGCAGTTGTCCATGCAGGATGGGGACAGAGACAGTGACAGGTCAGCTGAGGACAGCGGAGAGGCAAAAACCTCCACATCATGCCTGGGGAATGGGGGAACCGAGAACGTTGTGCTGATACCCCAACCAGGGGCACAGCAAATCCCACCCAGGGCCACAGGGAGTCCCAGCACAGCTCAGACCGCTGGGATGATGTCTCCAGGGCAGACCAAAGAGGAGGAGCCCCAGGGAAGGAAGCGCAAGATGTGTAGTTTCCTCCAGCACAAGAGAAGGCTTTGCTGGAAAACGCCACAAAGGATGGGTTTGGAGGCCAACCACGTCTCCCAGTAACAGAAGAAAGACTGGAGGTCCAGAATGGCCTCACTGGCCCATGAGCTGGCCAGGCTAACACAGCCCTGCTAGTTGGCACAAGACAGTGTAGATAGCCAAGGCTGCACTGGTCTCTCCAGTAGATACAACCACTAGGCACAGCCAGTCTGGGGTGCTGTGGATTATTTTGGGTGCCATATGGACTGCTTTTGGTGTCATGGATGGTCCTGGGTAACATGGAAGTTCTTAGGTGCCACATCTTGGGTGTCATAGAGTGTCCTGGGTGCCACAGGTGGTCCTGGGTGCCACAGATGCTCTTGGATGCCATGTACTATCCTGGGTGTCATGGGTGATCTTGAGTGCTGTGGACTACCTGAAGTGCCACAAATTGTCTTGGAGGCCAGGGATGGTCCTGTGTGCTGTGGATACGCTTTGATGCCATAGAAAGTCCTGGGTGCCACGGACACTCCTGTGGGTCACCGACAGTCACCCCAGAATCATAGAATCACAGAATGGCTTAGGTTGGAAGGGACTTTAGAGATCATCTAATCCAAGCTCCTGTCCTGTCCTCCAGTCCTGGGTGCCACAAATGCTTTTGGGTACCACAAATGGCCCTGGGTGCCGTGAATTACCCTGCGTGCTGAGTTCCCTTTTGCTGCCATCAAGTCCCTCACTTGTCTCACTGTGCCCTTGTCCAGAGCTGAGCATCCTGCAACCCTCCGAGCCGCTCCAGCCCTGCCAGAGGCACTACAGCCACACTACGCTCTTCACTCCTCTTGGCCACGCTCAGCCCTTCGGCAAAGTGGCACCAACCTAGAATTAGGGTCATGAGAAGACCTACAAATATCTCTAGGCCTGGTGCACCAGCTAATACCAAGGCTAAGCTTTGCACCTGAGTTTTCAACCCCCATTGGCTCAAGTCTTAAAGCACAAGGTTCATGGGAACCCTGCGATTCTCCTTCCCGCACATCAAAACTCCTCTGCGGGTAGCTGGGACCTGCTGCCTGGCAGGGCTGTTCAGAGGACACTGTGGTTGCTGCTTTGGTATCAAAACAGCAGCAGGAAGAGGGTTCTGCCAGGCACGAGCCTCCCACAACTGCTGGTGAGAAGCAAGTAGTGGAAGCAGAAGCTACAGAGATCAGCTTTCTGCTCCATCATGGGGACACCTGCCACCAGGAGGGACCTGAACCTGCAAAAGGACAAATGCCACAAGGTCTCAGGGAGATGGGCAAGGAGAGCAGGACAGGAGATGGAAGTGATTGCTCCAGCCCCAGCGTGAGGGGACTCCAGGCTGGGTGAGTGTCATGGGGGACAGATGCTGCTGGCGGCCACAGCCAAGCTGAACCAAAGAAGCCCAGAAAGGGTCGAGGGATGCCTCATGGCAAGGTCACCCAGGAACAATGCCAGGCTGCCAACCCCAAGAATGGACCAGCAGAAGAGCAGCAGCAGAGGTTTCTCAGATCACCGCTGGCAGTCAGCATTACCCAACGTGAAATACCTCCAAAGACCTCACGGGATCAGCCCGAGGGGTGGCAGCCCAAGAGCTCCCTGTCCCGCTGACCCTCTGGGGGGCCCAGCTCCACCCCCTAAGCACCCCACACCACCTTCACCCATGCTGGGTCCTGCATCGCAGCATCGAGCCAAGGCTGTGTCTCCCACAACACGAGTGTGGGCAGTGGGAAAAGGAGAATTTCAGCCCAAACTGACACACCGGCCACCACCGGTGGGAAGCCACACCAGGCTGTCCCTTCCCCTGCAGGCAGAAGAGCCAGGACAGGGCAACCAGGATCCCACCGCTCCGGGTGGGACCGTGCCAGGGACACCCAACGCCCTTGCCCCAGCCCCAGCCCCAGCACTCACTGGTTCTTCTCCAGCACCAGGACGAGCTCTCTGCCCTCAGCCATCACAGCCACCTTTGCCCGGGCAGGCGCCGGCACCTATGGAGGAAGCAAATAAGGGATGGAGAAAGAAAAGAGCCTGCCCCTCCGGCTGCCTGCCTGTATTATTGTAGGACCTACTGCTCCACCAGCAACACAGAGGGGAGCAGGTCATCCCCAAGCATCAGGCTTGATGGGGCTCTGAGCAACCTGACCCAGTTAAAGATGTCCCTGCTCACTGCAGGGGCGTTGGACCAGAGGATCTTTAAAGGTCCCTTCCAGCCCAAACCATCCTATGATTTTACGATCCCCAGCCACTCAAGCCCACACTGACCCACATCAGCTCTCATCTCCTGGAAGCTCAGTCCCCTCGATCCCAGATGGTGCTGGACCACAGGGCACGCTGCGTCGTTCCCACCAGACACCATCTCTGCCCATCCCTGTCCCCAGCACCTTCCTCTGTGCTCCAGCTCAGGGCACATCCCAGCCTCTCCTCTGCGGATCCACTCCACCATGCCCTGCCACAAGCCTGTGGAAGGTGAGAAAGAATCCCTCCTGCTTGATTTCCCAGCTTAGCACGGGATAAAACAGGATTTGCATTGAGATTCACCCTGCAAGGATCAGGGTGAGACAGCAAATGCCACCTCTGCTGGCAACTTCCCCAGGGAAAGGCAGAACCAATACGGGATGTGGGATGAGGACCACTGCCACCAGCACCCTGAGTGGGGTCTCTGCGTGCTCCATCCCACCACAGCCCCACCTCACAGGAGATTTTGAGCCAGGGGAAAGGGCCTCATCCCCTGCAGGGGCAGGACCCTGGGTGTGTCCGCACCTACGTTCACCCCTGAGGGGTACGGAAATAAATGGCAACCGCCCGGGCACCGGATAACTGCACCGTTAATAATACTGCGGGGCAGCAAGAGGAAACGCGTGACTCAGCTTCCCCAGGATGCCGGTGGTTTTACTCACTCCCTTGCTTTGGGAGGGTGTGAAATGGGAACCTTACACAGGGATCCACACCAGCCACGGCTCGCCTGCACGTGACAGGATGGGCTGGAGCCCAAAAGCTCTGCTCTCCTCTGATATTCCCACATCCCTTCCCCGGCTCCAGCGCTGGGGACACTAAAAGCATCACCCTGTCTCTTATTCATGGCTGGCTCCATCTTCCTCACTTAATCCATCCCCATCTACGAGGGATGCAGAGATGTGCCACAGCACCCTGGCCATGAGCTGGTGAGGTTTTCCCAGCTCCGGAGGGAAAGGAAGGGGCCGTCCCCGCTTTGGCTGACTCTTAACATCACGGGGGTTTGCAGCTGGAATGCAGCAGGTTTGGGAGTAAAGTTGGGTGATTCCCAGCTTGGGCTAAACCAGAGGTCAAATCCTGCTGCCCCCTCTCCTCCCTACAGAGATGACCAACAAGACTTTGCTCCTTACTCAGCCTGGTCCCACTTCATGCCCTGGGTGCTGGGGAGACCTCCAGGGCCACTCTCCTGGGGACCATTATGCTTAGAAAGGGGCAGCATCACGGGTCAAAGTGTTTTGGGGTGCAGTGCAGCCGGGTACCACTGCTGCTGCACCCCAGGACACGGGGTTTGTGCTCCCAGGATGAGCGTTCCTGCAGGTCCACCCCAAACCGAGCTATAAGGATGGGTGCGCCTCATTAAGTTGCTCAAATTGGCCACAGGGATGCTTCTGGCCCCAAGGACACTTGTGGGTCCGTGTCCTTATGGCTCCATTTCCCGAGGACAGGGCGACGCTGGTCACCCCAGCCTGCAAATGGTGACGGAGTCGGGCCAGCCGAGCTCCCCCCTCCTCTGCCTCCAACACCATCTTCCCAGCTCCAAAAAAGGAGACTAGGCACAGCACTTTTAAATAAATAAATAAATGTATAAAAAGCAAAACCAAAAGCAAAGCAATCTGAGTCCAAGGCCCTGCTGCTTCCCAGCGAGCCCCTTCGCCACGGTCCCGGCGAGGGGCCCCGTGCGACGCGGGGAGGAGGAAGCCGGGGCAGAGGGCTCCCCTCCTTCAGCCATGGTGGGAACGGGCTGTATTTTTAGAACATGATCTTATACAAACATCACTCCCTGGCCAAACATGGTCTGTACAGTTTTCTTGCCATTTCCCTTCTTTTCCCCCACCCTTTTTTTCAAGCCTGCCTTTCCCCGTCTCTGATCTCCCTAACACCCCCTCCCCACAGCCCATCTCCTCCTCCTCCTCTTTCCCAAGTCCCTGCCGGCTCCTTCCCGGTTTTGAATTCCCCAGCAATTACTCCCTGCCTTGACTTAAGGGCCTTTACTGGCAAAATGCTCTTTCCCAGCTGCCGTCTTAAAGGGACACGTGTGTGCACAGCGTTATCCCATTCAGCTGGGATGGGCTGAAACCAGATCAGCCCCTGAAGAAATAAACCGCAGCATAAAGAGGGAGAAGAAGGGTTCATGCACTGCCTGTGCCAGGCAGGAACCAAATAACCCGACTCTAAGGCCAAGGCAGGTTATGACATTAATTAAACACCAATAATTTTGCCTCGAGCCTAACTGGCAGTGTCCCCAAGAGCTGCCTGCCAAGATGTTGTTCACCAGGAATGAGTAGGGATCAGCATCTTCCCAGGCTCCAGCATCTTCCCAGGCTCCAACATCATTCCAGACTCCAACATCATCCCAGACTCCAGCACCATCCTGGGCTTCAGCATCATCCTGGGCTCCAGCATCATTGAAGGCTCCCGCTCCCTCCTAGGCTCCAGAATCCTCCCAGGCTCCAGCACCCTTCTGGGCTCTAGCATCCTCCTGGGCTCCAGCATCATCCCAGACTCCATCACCTTCTCAGGCTCCAGCATCTTCCTCCTCCACCCAAAAGCCACCACCTCCTTTCTGCAGCATCCACAAGAGGATGCACCAGTCTCCACCACAGGCTGCAGGAAACACCTTCTCTCGACCCTGCCTGGTGGTTCCCCTCCAGGACATCCCAGCAAAGCCAGTTGCACCAGGAGCTGGGCTGAGAGAGGCAAAGAGAAGCTGAGAGGAATCTTCCCTGGCTGGGACCCAGCCCACAAGCAGCCCCAAAGACCCACCGGGCTGAGCTCGAGCCTATTTTTTCTTTTTTCAATCCACTGATCGGAAAAACCGCAGTGATGTTTGCAGAAGGAGCTGAGGCCAAGGGGTTTGCGTTGCTCTTCGAGGGGAAAGATGATCTTTGTTTCCCTAC
>NW_009701312.1:6427-8046 GCF_000703405.1 Apaloderma vittatum
TCCTCCTCACCCTCTGCCCCTGCAGGAGAGCAGCTCACTCGGGAGCTGGCTCAGGGAGCGCTGAGCTCCTTGGGAAGTCACCAGCTAAGCCCAAACCCAAAAGCCATGTTTAAATCACAGCCCAGCCATCTGCTCAGGCAGGTCCCACAAGCCCTGATTTCCTAAGCAAGCACACGCAAGCCTGGATGTAATGAGGGAGGTGGGAATCGGAGTTACCAGGAGATGCTCCCTAGAGAATTTAGTGATGGGTTTTGCAGCTGGAGCCTCATGGCTCAGCCAGGTCCTCTCCAGGCAGCTGGATCTGAGCAGCAGAGTTCGGGTTTGAGGAACAGAGCTTGGGGATCGCATCACATTGTCCTAAACACACACCAGGATCACGATTCGAGACCTCAAGGACAAGCTTCTTGCTGGAAAAGCATCCTGGGGGCAGCCAGCTCCCACTCAGGGGGAACCAGGGCAATCCAGGCTCTGGAGGCAGGATTTTGATCGTTTCAAAGCAAACTTGGCTCTGGGATCACATCAGGGTTTGCTCAGTCCTGCCACACCTCACAAAAGGAAAAGGGCTTCCCTGCAGGAAACAGATTGCAGGGGTGCGTGTCCTCGGCACCTGCAGCCCATCCCAAACCATGGGAGGTCTTCTCCTCCCTTCCTCCTCCAAGCAGGGCTGGGACCCCACATGTACGTGATGCTCCCTGGGGAGGCATCAGCTCTGACACCCTGACTGTGACCGGAGGGGATGCTCCAAGCGTTTGACAGCGAGGATGAAGGAGACAGGGGGACTCTGGCTGCTCCAGGGACCCAGCAGACGACCTCGTGGTGTGAGGTGGGTGTAAGGATGCTCCGTCGGTTACCAAGGTGCATCCCCATACAGGGAAGGGGTGCCAGGAGAGACCCAGAGGGAGGTTGAGGGGGTCTTCTGCTGGGAATCAGAGAACCACAGAATGGTTTGGGTTGGAAAGGACCTTAAAGATCATCTCATTCCACCCCTCTGCCCTGGGCAGGGCCCCCTCTCCCCACCCCAGGTTGCTCCAAGCCCCGTCCAACCTGGCCTTGGGCACTGCCAGGGAGGGGCTGCCACAGCTGCTCTGGGCAACCTGGGCCAGGGTCTCACTTGGGCCAGGGTCACACTCATCATAAAATATTTCTTCCTTATGTCCTTTCTAAACACATCTTTCAGTTTACAACCATTGCAGCAAGAGGTCATGCTTGGGGAAAAAGCAATTACAAAGGGAAAGAATCAAGGCAAGGAACACCAGAGGCTGCGGGGGTCCCCAGGGTGGGCACAGGGGACCCCTGAGCCTTAGGGATGGATACTCGGGGGACACCCAGGCCAGGATGTTGGGCACAACCTCCATTTCCAGCTCTGAAGGGCTGGAAAAGCCTGTGGTCAGCTCTGGCAGCCTTCGCCGGAGGGAAGGAGGAGGAGGAGGATCCCACCCCAAACCCACAGCGACCAGGGAGCTGTTTGCAATCAGGGTCCCCACGACCTCCTCCCCCGGCCTCTCCAAAATCGCTTCCATGTGTGCCGGGAGCCGTCGAGCCCACAGGGAGTTCGGCCTCGAACAATAGGAGAGAGCAGGGTGTAGAGGTAGGGGGGAGGCAGGGTCCAGCCCCCCCCA
>NW_009701312.1:8239-8459 GCF_000703405.1 Apaloderma vittatum
TTCCACGCGCTCGTATGTCGCCTCCGTGAAAAACTCCTGACCCGAAAGCCAGCCGGACAAAACCGAACGGGCTGGCGGCAGTCATGTGGCTGTATTTATTTCCAGGATCTTTGCTGGAGGGCAAGAGGAGACAGGGCGGGGACTAAATCAATCCTAAAAATACACACATCACCAGGATCAGGGCAAAAAAAGGCCGGTTTCGGGCCCCATCCACGAGAAG
>NW_009701312.1:8711-11553 GCF_000703405.1 Apaloderma vittatum
GCTCTGTGGTCCCCCGTGGACCCCCAAAACCCCCTGCGGGACCACAATTTGCACCCATCCAGCACGATTTTGGACGGCAGGGTGTTGGCGAGAGTATAAATAAAACTCTCACTGTCGCGCATTCCCTTCCTTGAGTGCCCTCCAACTTAAATTTAGACCAAGCCGTGGCTGCTAGGAAGAAGGGAGGGGACATTTCTGCCGGCTGACCGCAGCATCCCAGGCGCGATGGGCTATTTCAGTTCCTAGAGAAGCATGATTCCCAGCAGCCGGAGCAACGCTTCAGATTCCCCCAGGAAAAAGCATCATTCAGCCCCTCGGAGGAGGCAGGGAAGCACAAAGCCCCTCTCCCCTTCACTGCTGGCTCTGCCTTTGGTGTCTCCTGCCTGGAGCGAGGAGATCTCACTTGGAGGCATCTCAGGTAGCCTGAAAGCTGCATCCTCAGACCCTGCTCTAGGGAGATGCCACCAGAGAAAGTGACTTCCCAGCCCTCAGTCTCCTCAGTAGCAAAATCGCTCAGCCTAAAAACACAAGTTTCCCACAGCCATCCACATCGATGCTCGTTGTGCTGGGAAGCGATCTGATCTGCCCTGGAGGAGACCACGGCCCCTGAGATCCTCCCAGCTGCTGGGTACGAGGACCAGCTGCTGCAGCTCATGGGCAGCTGCGGAGCTGGTTGACCCCAGAGCAGGGCAAGGTGCCAAACCCAGGCGAGGTGGATTTGGAGATGATGGGGGTGGCAGGGAGGGTGCGACAATGCAGCAGAGCAGCCCTGGGAAGAGATGTCCTCTTCTCCCCACAGCTCGTGCCTGGCTTCTCCACTGTCTTCCTGAGGACATCATTCTCAAATCCTGCAGAACTTTCACTTCGGCCAATACTGCTGCTCTGTCTATCCTGGCCAAACCACCAGCCTGGTGAATTACCTCCATCTCCGCTCTCCAAACTGCCCAGCTCCTTTCTGTTCACCCTATAGGTCTCGGCCATCCTTCCTGCTACCCAGTCACAGAATGGTTTGGGCTGGAAGGGACTTTGAAGACCATTCAGTTCCAATTCCCTCTGCCATGAGCAGGGACCCCTCCCACCAGCCCAGGTTGCCCCAAGCCCCGTCCAACCTGGCCTTGGGCACTGCCAGGGAGGGGCTGTCCCAGCAACCTGGGCCAGGGTCTCACCAGTCTCACAGGGGAAAAAAAGTCTTTACATCTAATCTAAATCTTCCGTGTTCCAGTTTAAAGCCATCACCCCTTATCCTATCAGTAGTTAAGGCCACATTTAATGAACTGGCTGTTGCATCCTCTGCCTTCCCTTTTCATCACTGAACAGGGTGATGGGTCCTACAGACTAAACGTCTCCATCTGAGTCCCACCATGAAGACCTCTGGGTGCAGGACCAGGCCACGTGGTGCCAGGGAGAGGAACCATCCCTGCCCTCACCTTTTCATCCAGGCTGACGGCTCGTCTGGTTCGACCCCCGAGGAGCCAGTGTGGGGTGACCCGTTCTCCAGGGGACGATGGCCCTAGGAAAGAGAAGACCTGCTGGGCACCTGAACACACCCCTGAGAGCTGTCTGGGAGGCTTCCAGGAGCTCCTCCACGCCACATTAAGAGAGAAACGGGGGGAAAGGACAGAGCTGAGGACTCTGGTCAACATCCAGAACCCCCTCTTTGGTATTTCTGGGGGATGGACACCAGCACGAAGGCAAAGCATCTCCCCATCCCCAGGCCAGCACTCTCGTCACTGGCCCGACCTGGCTCCTGGAAGCCTCCCAGGAGCATTTCTGCCCATCCATGTCCCAAATCAGCAGCCTAAATCCCCGGAAACCCACCCCGGAGAAGCAGCTGGCACCCTGACCCCACTCACATCCTGACCATGAGCCGCCCCAGAGCAACCCCAGCCCGGACACCAGAGCATCCTCCCCCCTGCTCCATCTCTCCTGAATCACACAAACAGCTTGTTGGGTTGGTTTGGGTGGTGGGGTTTTTTTTTTTGGCTTTATGCATTTAAAGCATCAATCACCATCGTTTACGGGATGGGGAAGCGCAGTTCGATCACCCAGAAACGGAGCCGTCGTCGTTCCTGCCAGAGCTGGGCTCGAGCAGGCAGGAGAGGAGCGAAAATAGCTGCAGCACGTTACGGGTTTCTCTGAGCCATCCCAGCTCCCCCGGGCAGAGCAGTACAAGCAATTCCTTGGCTCGATTAGAGCCAGGCAGGCTTTCTAAGATTTTTTTTTCTTTTTTTTTTTTTCCTAAACAATGTGATTGTCTTTGATTGCAACAGAGCGAGCGGCTACCGACGACTTAAGCCTGAACAACAACAAAACAAAACAACCAGAGAAAATCTGAAGATGCTGCGGAGAGAGGATGAGGTCCTAGCAAAAATGTCAAGGGTCGGACCACCTCGCCAAGCCAAATGTTGTCAGTGAAAGCTCAGCTCTAACAACCTCCCTCAGCAAAGGGCAAAGTTATTTACTAAGGGAGTGGAATAACAGGGCTTATGGCTTTATAATTTTATATGCTTGTTTTGGTTCCCCGTGCAGCGATCTGGGGGGATTTGGCTGGAGGAAAGATGAAGATATTGAAAAGTAAAAAGAGAAAAAGAAAGAAAGAAAAAAAAAAAAATAAATTCATTTTATCACTCGGCATTGTAGATGGGTGATTTTTTTTGGTTGGGAGAAGGCAGCTACGTCTGTCCCACCAGGCCCCGGGGTGCGCCCGGCACTATCGCACGGTGGCATTTAATCAGCTTTGATTATATATAGCATGTAATCAGATTCCAGGAATAACTGCAGATAACGTAGTGGCACGATCCCAGTTTCCTTCTCCTCACCTCCTCCGAAAGCAGCAGGGAGG
>NW_009701312.1:11589-12829 GCF_000703405.1 Apaloderma vittatum
GCCGTGACACCACTTGCATTCAGCCACCAAGGGTGGGCAGCTCTTGGCAGGGTTGGCTGCTTTCCCATTACAGAGGAAAGAGGGTGGGAAATAAACTATTTTTTCTTCGCTGGCTGGGAGAAGGGCAGGGAGACGCTGCTGCTCCTGGCTTGCTGCAAATCCCATTGCTCTCCCACGCTGTCTGGGGAGAGGACGGGCCACGAGGGGCTGCCGACATGCAGGGATCGTCGCGTTGGGCTTCGGGCCACGTCATAAAAACCTCTCGGTTATTCTGTTAAGCTCCTCTCTGTTTTGACTACAGCTTTCGCTGGGAATCAGAGAGACTCAGAGCATGAGACAGGGCCTTAAAAATCTAACTCAAATAAACTCAAACGTGGGGAGGGGAGTTTCCCACCGGCCCCTTTCTGTGTTTTTTCTTTTTTTTCCTGAAAAACACACTCATTCCCAGCCTCTTTGTGGCGTTTGGGGTGTTTGCACCATCACGGCCGGGCAGCCCCATGTTTTGGGGATGTCTGAGCCTGAAAATGAGCCCCACAGCACCCAGGCTCCAGCCGAAGCGGGCAACTTTCCCATCCTCTCCTCCTCTCCTCTTTAATCCAAACAGAGGTTTCTGGCTCCCACCACCCTCCTTGTTCCTCTCTGAGCTCCGCGGTTCCTATGCGTCTCTCTCGGAGTTTGCTGGAAAACTAAACAGGAGCAGAGAGCTCAGCAAAGCTTAGAAGAAAAACAAACCTGAAAAATAACTATTAAAATCGTGCTTGGCTTAGAGAAGCATCACCCCCAGCTTTTCCAGGGGGCTTCGTGGAAGGAATCAGGGATGGAAACTGCAGGAAGCTGAACCCAACCCCGTTTGAAAAGCGATAGGGAGAAATAACGTACTTCCTCAACAACCGAAAAAGCCCAGTTTCGCCCCAAAAACACTCGTCGGCAGCAAAGCCCCTGGAGCTCCCTTTGAAGGTGCCACCACCCAGGAGCTGGGATGGTTGCGGGGACCCAAGAGTGGCACGGGACGGGGAGACAAGGGGTGTCTCTGGTGTTTTCGGGGTGCTGGGGGGGATGAGGGGCTCAGCCCTTCCTTTCTCTCCGGAGTGGGGAGGGTTGGCTGGTCTCAGCCCTCCCATCCCAACCGGACCATATAGAGTCATAGCGCGGAGCCCGACCGCCCCGCGGCTGTGCCGGGAAGGGGTTTGGGGCTTGAAAAATGAGATTTGGGGGGGACAGTGAGGGGCAAGCACACCCC
>NW_009701313.1:0-210 GCF_000703405.1 Apaloderma vittatum
AGTTTGCCGCCCGCCGGCGCCCCCTGCCGGTCCATCGAAGGAGCAGCCTGCAGAGCTGGCAGCAGCGGGGCTGGACACGGGCAGCCCAGACCTGCCTGGAGGGGAGGGGGTGGCAGGAGGGACTTCTGGCAAGAGCTGGTTTTGGCAGTGCCATGGTGAAAGCCAAGGTGGGAGAGAGGCAGCTCTGCTCAGCAGGGCACAGGACATCTT
>NW_009701314.1:0-469 GCF_000703405.1 Apaloderma vittatum
TTTGCTGTCATTTAATCTCATTCCTTCAATAATTTCCTGTTCCTGACCATAAATATCTGCGAAACTTGAGGAAGAATGTCATCCCCTGTAACAAAACGGGTCAATGATCTTGATAAGGGTAGGTAAAATTTAAAATAAGACCTTACTTGAATAGTGAGTTCCTTTGCATCTGCTGGGATAGAGGAGACTATATCCAGGATGGTAACGATGGCACCTAGGTTTGCAGGGGAACTGTTTATTGTGTTTTGTTCCTTTCCCGTTTGTTCCTTAAGCTCTGCAAGGTAGTTAGGTAGGTTTGCTTTTGCCTCAGGACTGTTGACCAAGGACTGGAACAGAAAATAACAGTACATCACACGTGTACAGTTTGCCTGGAGCTTGATCTTTCCTCACAACGGCTGTCCCTATACCAGTAAAATAAATAGGGCCAGGGTTGTCCTAGACATACTGGTAGTGTTCAACTCTCAGACTC
>NW_009701315.1:0-867 GCF_000703405.1 Apaloderma vittatum
AGAATGTCATAAAGGGAACCGGAGGGATGAAGTGAGGCCGTGCTGGGATGTCATCCCCATCGACGTAAATTATAGAGAGAATAGCGTGTATTATAATGCAAAAGAAAAGAAAAGAACCGAAATTGGATTTATATTTAATGAGGAGATACTATAAAAATATCTTGTCCTAGCTCCCGTTTGCAAAAGTAAAACTGGAGGGATATCTATTATTTTTTTCTCTTTTCTTTCTTTCTTAAAAAAATAATAATAATAATAATAATCTCCATACATACAAAGGCTCAGACTGTTAATATTGTGAACCTCTGAAATCAAAATGCTCCAACATGTTTATTTGGTAGTTGAAGGGTTTATTTTGATGCATTTACTGGTGTTTTTTAAAGAGAGAGAGAGGAGGGAAAAAAAGACTAAGATTTTAAAATTAGAACATTTCTTTATAATTTAATATTCTATTTTAATAAATGCATTTATTACATGTAAATGTAGCAAGGAACTGGGCTAATAAAAATACTTTTTATTAGGTAATTTATTATAAGAAAAAAGGATATTTTATTTTATGATAAAGTGATCCTTAAAAGTTTAGAAGGTTTAGAATATATGTAGGTTAAAAAATACATTTGTATCCAGAGTATTGCTTAAAAAGTGTTTTTAATATATGTTTCCTTTTTTTGTGTGTGTGTGCGTATGTAAAAGGTGATAGTTATGGTGCAGATAGCCCTTTCCAGAAATAAGAAATTAACACAGTTGGATGTATTTAAACAAAAATAATAAAAAAAAAAAGTGGAATTAAAAACCAGAGAAGAGGAAAAAATAAAAATTAAAAAAAACCACTAGGGATCAAAGCTCGCGCGGTCGTTTTGAAAGCCCCGT
>NW_009701316.1:0-559 GCF_000703405.1 Apaloderma vittatum
TTTCCACCTTGATCTTCTGGGGCTCCTCTCTGGGTTCTTCCGCTTTCACTGTGACCTCTTCTACCTTCACCCTGACTTTCTTCATGGCTTGGGACTCCTCCTCGCTCTCTGTCTCCTCACCTGTTGGGAGAACAAACAGGCTCATCTGATCTGTGTTAAGAGCAGTCACCTCCACCAGCACCAACCAGTACTGTGCTGCCCAACTGCTGGAGCCTTTCTAGAGGCAAGCAAGCAGCCCCTGGGGCTTTAGCCACCTGCTAGTCCTGAACCACACCAGTCCTTTAAAAATGCAGAAATTGGGAAAAAACACAGTGATTTATCTTGCTCCTCCATGGGCTCTGGCAAGGGTCTGCTCAACCATGGACCTGGTCCTGGGCGGCGCCTCTGCTCCAGCCTCCTCCCCCTCCTCAGGTCTCTGTCGTTGCTCCTCTCACTTCCCCTCTAACTAAAGTTCTCTCCGACACCAGGGAACTCGCCCAGCAGGTTTTTCTCCTCTTCCACAGGCTTATCACGGAGATGCTGATGGGCTGGGCCGGGGCCGGGATTGGTCCCGCCTTGG
>NW_009701316.1:718-984 GCF_000703405.1 Apaloderma vittatum
ATTTAGGGGCGAGCAGTGCAGGGAGATTCCAGCCCGCTGGAAAGACCGTGGAAAGCTCAGGTCAGGACTCAACAATCATGCCGACTATGAAGTAGATGCTCTTTACTGCTGGGCTGGGCGCACAAGGGATCCCTCTGCCCAACGTGCGTGTCCTCAAAGAGCTTGTTGTGCAGCTTACATGTAAGACGTACATATATATTCATAGGTTTTTCAACAAAAGCATTATTTCCGCAGAACTCATTATCATAAGCTACCACCCGCTCCCG
>NW_009701317.1:0-25515 GCF_000703405.1 Apaloderma vittatum
GCTGCCGGCCAGGGTCAAACCACGACAGTAGCTATGTACAAGTTTCCCTCTACTGATTTTGCAAGGAATTCGCAGGCTGATGACAGCCCCTATAGAAAGGTTTCTGTAGCAGCCAGGGTCACTGGGCTGTTTGGAGTGGCTGCCTTCCCTATGGAGTCTAACTGTCTGAGCCATTTGGAGATGTCTGGAAGAAGCACAAGAAAGAGTACACTAACTAGTACTTAGTGAATTATAGGTTTTAAAATCAGACAAAAGAAGGGCTTGATCCCTGCCCCAACCCATAGGTGACTGCCTTTCTGCCTCGAGTGCATGCAGGTTTTTCTCTGCTTTTGGAAATTGGCAGTACAGTTGTCTTTTGGTTTAAAAACCAACCAACCAGCCTGAGGCAATCTGATGTTGGTCAAATACTTAGCACTTCATAAAATGGCAGGCAACTGACACAGGCTTTTGCAACAGGAAATGTCTGACCACATAGAGAGAAGCACTCTTTTTCCTTCTACATGGCCCAGTAACTGAAGGAGGCTCTTGTAATTGGTAGTTCTGATATCATCATCCCTGTGACCTCACCACCTGGGAGGACAGCTGATGGTCTTCTCACCTGGCTTAGATTGCCTAAATAAAATGTAGGTGTTTGCCCTAAATTACACAGGCTTCCTCTGCAGTCACCAGTGAGAAACAGGCATTCCATGTCAGGTTAAGCATTTGAGAAGATGAGTTGCCATCTTTGATAATTCTATGGGGACCAGGGATAAGCAGACTGACTGTCCAGCTAATTCTAGGCAATTAGCTTTCAGCCAGGTATAATGCTGGGCAATTAAATCCTGTATAGAATGTTTCAAGTCTTACAGTGCAGCTTTGTAGCACAGGAGACAGGAGAAAGCGTACTGATATATTCGGAATGGAATTTATTTTCTTTACATTTGTGTTCTACTTACATTATGTACACAAGTGTAAAGGATTTGCCTTTTTTTTTGTAACGAATAACTTCAGATCTGATCATAGGCAAAGAACAGACAGACTGCATTTATTTTTTTGCTGATTGCGTGTTTTTCTCTTTGTAAACTCACACCTCTAGTAAACTCAAATCAGCAGCACCCTTTGTCTTCATAAGTCTAAATATTTGCTTCGATGTTAGAAAAACAACTACGTAAACTAGACCTACAGTGATATTATGATATAATACACATTTGTACTTGTTTTGAATTTGCTTGAAGTTGCTCTACATGCAATTTCCAGCTGACACGAAGTTTACCTACATCATTTATTGATTGTTACCAAAATAATGTTAAAGAACAACACCTTGCAATATTTACTTTATGTTTGGGAGTGCTGTACATGCTATGTCCCTGACTATATGTATAACTGAACTTGGCATGTATGACGAGTTGTGAGAAAACTGGGAAGGAAAATCATGTCTATTTCTGCAAAAAAATAATCTAACATAAGAATAGCATTTATTGTGTTGAAAACTGCTAAAACTATAAATGAGTTTTATGCTTTATCTTCACCAGAAAAAAAAAATTGTCCAAGGAACTAGCGAATAGGGAAATAAGCCTGCCCTGAGTTGCATGTTACTGCACAGGGGCAGCTTCAAGGTTGCCAGCTAAACCATTTGATGAGTCTGCCAGTGAGTCAGATCATGCTGGTAGAGAAATATCTTTCAAAACTCAGCATCTGGGTCCTTTATTGCAATCCAAGAAGAATGAGAATGATGATGTAGTTTGACTGTAGCTGGCATAGGCTTAGACAGAGCTGTCAGAGTTACCATTACCTTTATCTCCTTTCACAAAGCTTGTTTCATCTCAGTTGCTTATTTAATAGAACTGGGGCATTTATTTGACTGTTTTGCTTTATTCCATCTCCTTAACATTGCTTTGTATTTTATTCTAAATATTGTCAGTTGAAAGAGGCAAGTTCTGCTCTACAGGGGGGGTTAGATACAGACCTGCCATTTTTTCCATGTGCATAGGCAAGCCACTAAGCAGAAACTCATGTCTTGCATCTGAAGGCTCAGGACAGGGATAGTCACATGTTTATGTAGCTTGGATGTAGCTTTTCAGCTGAAAGGGCAAATAAATCCACCTCAGGCTGTGTCAAACAGGTAGGAGTAGGTTTGTTTTTTCCAGTTGAATTCCAGGCAGAATAAAATTATATTCTGGTTTACTGACACTGAATCCTTTTAACAGAATAACATATTTTTACTACGACTACAGGGAGCCATACCTTGCAAAACATAGCAGTTTATAGAATCATAGAACCATTAAGGTTGGAAAAGACATCTAAGGTCATCTAGTTCAACTGTTTATCCAACACTACCATGACCATTAAATCACGTCCTGAAGTATCACATCTATGCTTTTTTTGAACACTTCCAGGATGAGTTTATCTCCATATTTCCAAATTATGGCTTAAAAGATAATAGGTGGAATTAGCTGACACGGGTAAAGCACACAGGCTGTCTCCAGCAGGCAAAAGAACTTCTGAAGCCCAGTGTAAAGGTCTTGAAACGCAAGGCTTACCAGATGCCTTCCCAGAAATACGCTCAGCTAGGTCACGGGTTGAGGGCTACAGCAGCTTCTCTAGCTCTTTTGTGCCTTCACTAGTGATACTTTGCTTGAGCTCAGCAGGGCACAACCTTTGCCTACAAGACCCAGAGGTGGCTGGTGCTTCTTAACAAGACTACCAGCATGTTCTGTTGCAGCTTGGGACAGGGCATACCAAAACCCTAAACATTTGTGATCCTCTGCAGATTCTTTCAAACAATTGAGATTTTAAGATAAAAGTATAGTTTTTCTGCTATTGTGTTTTTGAAATTAAGCCACGGTATTTGTGAGAGCAAGGTATCATAAATTTTTCTGGAGTCTTTGGAATGCTTCAGTTTTTCCATAAGAAAACAGCAAATTTGAGGAATGGTTTGGTTAGTCCAGAAGATAAGGGTAATTGCAAAAACATATTTGATCTTCCAAGGGAAAGTGGATTTTTCTCTGAAATGTTGAGGAATTGTACATATATATATATATATATAAGTTTGCATTTCCTCCCTCCATAAGCTCTGTTCTGCTCTGTAGTCATTCATAGGCACAAGCTTATTATTTGGGCTGAGGCTGAGTTTGTCTTCCAGTAAGTGGCCTGCCATGTGCTCTTCCTTATTGGTTTGCTTTCAACAAAGTCACTGCAGGTCCCCTGTGTTTAGATCACAGTGGTGTCTGTCCTCATCTTCAGGCAGTGGGACTGCAGCTCACCAAGCAATATATTTTGGCAGGGAGATTCTTTCACCAATTCTTTTTTGCTAGAAAAACTAACCTGGCAACACTGTTTTTTGCCAGTTCTTAGAAATCCGATTCTGGGAGGATGTGTAGAGTTCCCAGAAGAACTCTCGTGTTCATGTTGTACTGATTTAGTTAAAGTAACATAAAAAACATATCAGTTTAAAAGTGTAAGGACTTTCATGACTACTTTATGTTAATTCCATGTATTTTTACCCTTGTAACTATTTTGTGGTTTATTTTTTCCTTTGTTTTTCATTTCCTTGATAGGTCCAGATAAATATAATATCAAAACCTCTCTTCATACACTGACATCTTCTGAAGTCTGTCTTTGACAAGGAGCTTTGCCTGTTACCATACACCTGGCTTCTTCATTTTGGACAAACGGCTTCTCCTTATCACCCCTTTTTGAACTAAAGGTAATGAAATTTAGTTGAGCCTACCTGTAGATATTGAAGTCCACTCTACACACCTGTAGGTGCACTTTTTTCTTCCTACATGCTCAGATCATTGTTTTCCTCAGACTGTGGAAAGATAAGAGCAAAAAGGAGTTATGATATCCCAGGGTGGGGACAGCTTCATGTAGCAGGAATCAAAATTGAGGGCCATAGAATTTAGACTAGAAGCCATTCCAGAGGTGAGCAAATTTCCTTTTCTTAGCACTGGGGATAAATTTATTTAAAAGAAAATTTCTAATAATGTTTTAGTACTGTTGATTTCTGGGATAGTTTTATTATGTCAGAGGACAAGCTATTTTGGTTTCTACTCAGTCGGTTACAGGTAATGAATACAGTAGCAAAACACCATCCTTGCCTAAATACAGGTAAATCTGATCATTCCTGAACTGATCTCTCTCTTAAAGATTCTTACTCAAAGTGCATCAGTAATTTGTAAGGTTTCTGCTATTTTTTAGCATTTAAACTGTATCAACAAAATATGTAAGCAATGTCTGAGCAAGTAGTAATTTCTTAAAATATTCCAGCTACTGAAGTGAAGAATTGCTTTTCTGCATTTGACATTATTGCACTCTTCAATTGACTACCAGTGGGTGGATATTTCAAACAGAATCTTTTTGATTATGAGAGTGTAGGTGATATATTATTTTCTCATTTCCAGATAATCTCCCTATTAGAGAAAGCGTGAGTGGTACATGAGGAGTTTCTCCTTCGGGTGTCCGCTGTGTACATACAGCAAGTTTCCCAGGCAAAGCTCATTGGAATTTGTAAATGATCTGTTCTCCATCTGAGAGTTTTAAGTACTGGATGCAGCTGCTCATGCTTTTCCCCATTTGTAAATAGTTTAAATATGCATGATCGTCTCTGGCAGATTGCTTTAGTTGCAGGATTTATGAGTTTTCTGACTTCTCTCTTACGATTCACCATAACATCTCCTGCACCTTTCTTTCCAGAAGCAGCACATTCTGAGAGCTTGAGTTTTAGAATGGACAGTCAGAAAATGTAAAATCATTTAATGCCAGCAATTCTCATGTTAGACTGCTAATCACTTATGCCCCAGGAGTATCTTTCCCTCCCCTCCTTATTCAATATGCCATATGTTAGCAATTAACAGTGAGTCAAATTATAGCTCAGCATAGTTTTGCTCATGCAGTTAGCAAAGTAGGCAAGAACCAAACTTAATCCAACAACTATTCATAAGTGGAATGCAAAGGGCAAATGGAAATTGGCTACAAAATTCTGGATGGTGAAATGTCGATGTTATAAATTATTTTAGCTTAAGAGTGCTGGGAGGCAAGGAGGAGCTTAGTAGAGAATAAAGTTTTCTAAATTCATTGTGTTCTGATAAAAACCTGTAAATATATTTGAAACTCAAAAAGATCTAGTTGGAATTGGGACACCATGGTACTGACGACATTGGTATGAAGTCATACAGATGACTGGGAAGACATGATCTCTTTTGACCTGCATAGTGCCATGTTCAAGACATGATACACTGAGCGTAGTGTAGACAAGACAAGCAGAGTATAACATTGTTTATAAAAGCTTGTTTCTAAAGTAAAGGACAAATGCAGGTTGCTGTAGCCACATGAGAGCAGCTCAGATCACTCTGCTGGACTCCATCCAAGAAGCAGGACCCACCTCACTCCAGTTCAGAATTTCCTGGTTATTTTTCCATTCTCTGCAAAGTTTTCAAATGTGCATGTGTGCGCCTGTGTGCATTACATTTCTGTTGTGCAGTTCAAAATCTGAGAGATGAAGTGTCACAGTAAAAATAATACTGGAAAGATTTAGAGACGTAGTGGTAACAATGAGCACTAGTGATAGGCATAGGAGTTCCTGGCAGAAGCTTAGTATTTTATATGATTATCCAGTTTTACACAAAGTTCAGAATTAAAAGAATATTAGAGATAATTATTATTCTCCCCTTCTTAATTTCTCAAAGCCTATTTTTTACCTCATCTATGTTTATTATCTCTTCAGACAGACTTTCCACTGTTGTTTAAGATGTTGAATAATTGACATTCAGAAAAAAAAATCTCACAAGCCAAGAAATACTGTAAGTGCATTTCAAACTTATCTATGGCTGGCACATCTACAATCTTTTACAGAAGATTTTATTTCAACCTGTCTGGTTATTTTGCCTGCAGGAACCAGAATCAATATTTTATTTTCTAATGGGAACTTATTTCCAGGTCATCAGCTTCGTTTCTTAGATAGCAGTCTAAAAACCATCATATGTATAGCATCATGTCTATCACATGTTATCTCATTTTTTTTCAATTTCTCTATAAGCCACTTAAAATCTTAAGTGAGATTTCAAACATTTCCTCCATTGTATTCTGAATTATATCTAACCTTGTACTTCTATCTCTCAAGTTTTCAGTAAGTATATTTTCTATGCCTGAATCCATTAAAAAAAGAACAAAAAAAACACTAACAAAAAAAGAAACAAAGAAGCCAGATGGGAAGAAAAAGATAGTATATAGCTGTGCATGTTTAAGAATGTCAGTCTCTTCTCCCAGGTAACAAGGAATAAGACTAGAGGGAATGGCCTCAAGTTATGCCAAGGGAGGTTTAGATTGGATATTAGGAAAAATTTCTTCACCAAGTATTGGAACAAGCTGTCCAGGGAAGTGGTTGAGTCACCACGCCTGGAGGTTTATGAAGATGTTTTGACGTGGTGCTTAGTGGACCTGGCATTTCTAGGTTAAACGTTAGACTTGATGGTCTAAAAGTCTTTTCCAATGTAATTTTTTCTATGATTCTAAGAAGATCCTAGAGATAATTTTTCAAACAAAATGAGGTGTAATATTCTGAATACAGTAGCATCTGCAGGATTATTCTCTGACACAGCTGGATATCCTGCAGATATATGCCATTTGTTTAGGTTTACATCCTAGTTGTGATCAAAGTGAATGTGTTAGCTTGCTATATTTGATTGATCATTTGCTGGCAAAAGATTCATATCAATTCAAAATATTCATATGGATGAGACTCAGATAGCAGACAAGTCTGTATGACTGAAACATTTTCTATCACCTTAACTTGTTTTGTTATTTTTCACATCAAGAAAGAATTTCTAAGAGGGTATTGTCTGAATACCTTTATCTTCTGACAGAATTATTGTATGGCCTCATAAATGATTTCTCACCCTTTATGTCTCAGTGTTGGCTCCCTGACTGTCTTAGCAGATTAATCTTCATGTGCCTTTTTTCAATGGGAGGAACTTTTTTATCAGTGAAGCTGTAACTTCATTAACTTTATTTTTTTTTCCATAATACTGGAAATATTACACTTTCCTGTATGGTTGTATTACATAAAAGAATAAAATAGAAAGAAAGCTTAGCTGTCTCATCATAAAACTTTTTAGAAGTTGTGGTAATTTATTTTTTCACTAGCAGACATAATGATATACAGTTTGACTGCAGGACACTCTGTGTTCAGGTCCTATCAGGTTTTCAGAAGATTGCTGGCAGAATGTGTCTATTATAATTCTATAAGCAGTAATATCCTGCATACTCTATGTCCTCTGATAGTGTCTAGAAGTTTCCATTACAGCAAAGATCACTGTTTGTTAGATGCTGCACTAACCAAAAGCCAAAAGAAAAGAATCTTTCCTAAAGCTATTCCTCTCTGGTTTAAGGCACTGGGTAGATGTAAAGGAAGGCTGGGAGTGTGAAGGAGCAAATAATATAGAAAGCATGGCAGACAGCACTTTCTGTTTGCCAGACATCTAACTGTTGCCAGGTCTATTTCTGGTAAGTATCATTGCAAAGGATAATTTCTGGGAATGATTTGAGAGAATAGCAAGGTCACTTAGTGGATCTTTGTGGGGAGCTCAAAGGTGTTTGCCTAAAATCTTTGTAAGTGTAGGTTAGAGCTGACAAAGGGAGATGACGTTGCAATGGTTGGGAGATGGAGTTGAGAAGTAGGAGTAAGATAAAGCTAAGTAAAGGTGGGTTATATTTGGTGCAGAACAAGTAGAAGAGAGGTCAGTAGAGGGTGAGGACCACAATTAAAATAGTGTGTTAATGTGAGCTCTTTTGCTACATTACTTCCTGTTGTAATTGTATTGCAGATATATGCATTTTAAGAGTGAGCCATTAAGACAGAAAAAAACTTTGGTATAAAGTTGTAAGGAGAGGCCCAAGAGAAGGAAATGACCAGGTTACCTCTCAATAACAAGTTGAAAGTGCTGTCAGAGTGATCAAGAAAGAAGAAAATCCAGAAGGCTGGTAAAGAGAAAGTTAAACATTTGGATTGCTTGTCAGCTGGGAGCTGGTTTGGAGAGATAGCATATGTGGACACACGGGTCAAGTCTGAAGCAAAGAAACAGATCTGTAAGAGCCCCTTCTCCCCCCACTTCAGCCCACAGAACTGGATGGTGAAAAGGTCAGTCCTGAGAATAACACATTGAGGAAATGATAGAGGAGCTGAAGGAACACAAGGACATTGTCCCGGTTTGAGAGCACCAGGATAAATGTTTTCTGGGACTCCTATGGCAATCACCATGGGGGAGGAGGGATAGCTGTGCCTATAGGGAAGAGAGGATGGGTCAAGTGACCCAAATGAACCAGTCACAGTGTTCTTTCCCATGATGCTCAGTATATAAGGGCTCCTAAGAAGAGGTATAGGGCTTTTAGTGCTTGTTGTGCTGGGAGGATTGCTATGGGCTATTTGTCATCTCTTCCTGTGCTGCTGGTGTTCCTGTCTCCTGTTTTCAGACTGCAGAGGAGCACCATTAATTGGGACAGGTTGTCTTGCCCTGTCTCCCTAGGTAGAACCAGCACAGCTCTTTTTCTGTATTTTTGGACTGTAGTCGACACTCTGGTCTCAGGTGCTTTTGTCTGCTCCTGAATCTAGTCTGGGATTTTTTTTTTCTGCTTAGGACCTTGTTGCCATCTGGAAGGTGTGGATCACGTATTAACGTATTCTCTTGTATCTCTGAGCATATTTGCATATGTATATTTATATGTATATTTGTATGTGTATATTTGCATATCTCTATATAGTTTGATGCCTTCATTGTTATTGTTAGGTTTGGGATTTTCTTTTTTCCATTAAATTGGTTTAAGTTTTTTTGAACCTCAAAATCTCTCTCCCTGGTTCCCCACCACCCTCCCAGGAGCGGTTGATGGGAGATCACAGAGAACATCTGTCAAAGGTTAGTGGCTGGCTGAGCCTTAAACTTCAACAGACAGAGAGGCATGGACAAGTGCTTCTATAGGTTAGAATCAATGGAAAAAGCAGAGGAAGGAAAACTTTTAAAAGTGATGGAAATCACAGAATTCAGTCTGCTGCTCGGGGAGAGAAATGGAGCCAGCAGGGAAATGCAGTGGAAGAAGAAATAATAAATGAGAAATGAATGAGTAACAGGCAGATATGATTTGGGAAAACAAAATACAACATCCAGAAATAGAGGAATAAAGCAGAACTTGGTAAGAAATTAATTAGATGAGATGCACACTTAGATCGAAAGTGGAGAACACAGAATAATTCCTGTGTTTTGTATTTCATAAGGGAAATAGAAAAAGATAGTGTTGTCTTTATCCCTCTTTTTTTCCCCTCCCTACCTCTCTCTCTCTATGTTCTCTGCCATTTCTCCTTAACTCTACCGTTTCTCCTTAACTCTTTCAACTTTCTCTGGAAAGTCCCTTTTCTGTCCAAATTTATGTGATTCAATGAAAATACAGTCCCTACATCATATAATCTCAGAATGGAAGAGGTTAAGTGGCTTAGTGGCGAGGGAGCTACTGACTTTTGAAGACAATTGAATAACTCAGTTCTACAGAAGAAATTTCAGCTCAAAATTATGACTTTATATAACAAACAAGTTTAGTTATAAACTGTATTAATTTGTTAAAAGGACCCGCGATTCTTACATGTGACTGAGGTACTTTAAATGAAGCTTAATGAATGAAATACTGTTTAACTGAGGAACTGTCTCCGTTTTTCACATAGAAATTCTTCGGGTACATGTGTATGCTCAGAATTATCTCAGTCTTGTCATGACTTGGTGATTAGTATGTCTTGGAAATTCTGTGATCATAAAACAAGCACTTTTAGAGCACATGTATCGTATCAGACCACTCTAATAACAATGAGGTGACCTTTACTTTTTTAAACAATGTATTTATGACAATCACCAGTTAAAGGCCTGTTTGAGCTTAACATAACATTTAGAACATTGTTTTTGAAAGCTACTAATGACGTTAACTTCTGTGAATTAGTTTTATGTATCTTGAAATAATTTATCCTACCAGCCTCTATGAAATTTGTGGCAATTCTGTGTCAATGAGTTTTCAATTTAAATAGACTTGTATGAAAAATATGGTTCTTACAGTAAATGTGCTACCAGATGATTTTGCAATGGCTGATTTTTGTTTCATCCATGTACTCTGAGAAACTGTAAATGTCCTTCTCCCTGGAATTCCTAATATTATTAAACAACATCATATCCTCTTATCCGGATTTTTTTAAGCCATAAAGTCCTCTTTGCAGTCTCATCTAATCTGGAATGTATTCCACATATCTGTTAGTGATTGTTGCCTTCCTTTGTCCTTTTCTAACTCCACTATAAAGTTTTTAGAAGAGGTTTGCCAAGAACTTCATGCAACATTTAAGATGAGGGCACATAGTGGATACGTGCAGTAACACAGTGACGCTTTCTGTTTAATTCTTTATGCATTTCTTAATAATTCCTACTCTTTTATTTACCAGCCACTGAGCATGTTGTTAACGGCACTAGATTTCATAACACAACAATTTCAGGATTTCTTTCCTGCCTATTAGCAGCTAATTTAGAGGCCAGCCTTGTGAAAATGGAGTTATTTTACACTGGTGATACCAGTTATAAATCTTCTGATAAACTTGGACAACCATAGACTGCATTTGATGATCAGTTCATATACCCCAGGTTTAAGACTAGACCTATATTTTAATTTTTCTTAATTTACACTTATTTTCTCCCATTAAGAATAATCTATGAAAGAATCTTCCTAGTTTGACCATGTAAGCCTAGTTTCATTACGCTTTCCTGCAGGATTTGGAGCTTAACAAATGATCACTTTCCTCTCTGTCAGAGGAAGGTCAAACCCAGATTCCCCAATGCCGAGCGGAAATACAAGGTACAAGACTGCTTCTCATCTGTCCTTGGAAATCAGTCTCATTTTGTGTGAAATTGCTGAAGATTTCTAGGGTCCAAAGATAGTGCCTGAGCAAGAACCAGAGTGAACAGCTGACATCTTTTTAGACAGAGAACATGAAATGAGTCCTCTGAAAGTAGGGGACTGAATTCGTTGAGTTTGGATGCAGAGCATAGGTACCTTTGAGTTGATCATCTCACTGAGAATCAAGTACTGAGGAGTAGAACATATGGATGACTGTAGCACACAGAGGAAAATGTATTTCTTCATTAATGGAATACATTCTGTCATCACCGAGGTCAAAATCTTATGAATTTTTTCTTGTGAAAAATGTAATTTACCTCTATTTCCTCATAAGAATTTATGCTCCAGTCACTTAGGAGACTTTACATACTAGAGACAGCTGTAGTACCCAATGACATTAACCCAGCTCTACTGTTTTATTCCCAGTGGCACATGCAATGGATTGTCTGCTGAGATTTCAGATTGAGATATAAGGACATGTGTTACTTCTGTGGTTGCAGTCACTCATTGAGCAGTAACAAAAAGATTTTCCAGTTACGTTTTGATATATTTCAGTTTGCAGAGTTAATTTAGAGGAATGAAGTAGCCAGTTAATTGAGCTGTCCTAGTTTGTTACTGAGATGACGAACTAATTTTCTTTAATAAGCTTTTTCTGTAATAAAAGATTAAAATACATCTTGTAATACAAGATTAAAATACATGTTATTGTATTGATTCGTTTGATGCATTACATGATCCTGACATTAGTAGGAGACTTTTCTCACTTTTCATCCTATATTAACAAGTACATTGCCAACAAGCTTTGTTAATAAAAATTGCTGTGAAGGTTTAATGTGCCTATAGAAAAATTATCATAAAATGTTTAAATGTACATAACAATTGAAGTACAGATGAGAAAATAGACCATCTAGGTTGTTACTCTGTTTCCAATAATGACCAACACCAGATGCTTCAGAGCAGATGAATGAGCATATTGGAAAATCAAAGAAGAGAAACGCTTTTGCAGAGTAGATTTCTCCCCAACCTGATAACAATTTTTGTTGGCTTTGCCTCACACTAGGGAATTTATGTATCCATTCAGTTCTTCTGTTTTGGTTTTTCTTTCTTTTTTTTGTCAGGCTAACTGAATTTTCTTTCCATTTGTGGAAACATTCCATTCTTTGGGGAAACTTGGTAACCTTAAAGTCTTAATGCTGTATATACCAAGAAGTCATGCAGGTCAGTTGTTTCCATAGGTCAGTTGTGTTCTGTGGGGAGGAAAAATGAGGCATTCTACCTAGAAGAATTTTCAATTTGATTTGATCTATCCTTGTTAACTTTAAATTTTATAGATTATATTTTTAAAAAACTCCTGTGAACATTAGCTTTGAGTGTACTGTTTTGGTACAAATATTCTCTTTTTTTTTTTCCTTCCAGGAAAGGGAATGATTCTGCATATTTTCAATGTTTTCCGGTCTGGCAAATTAGACATTTTGGTTTTCTGTGAGCCTCTAGTATAATTACTCAGGTCCTCACTTCAATGGCCTAGGACAAAATGAAGCATTTTCCCTTGAAGTTCTGCCTGTTGTTTTCTACTGGTGTTAACTGTGTTGAAGTAACCTTTTTGTGGGAGATTTCTGGAATTATATTATGGTGACCCTTGAGTAATAGGTATCACCTAATTCAATGTATCTCTCTTTGGAGTCTGACAAATCATCAGCATCATCCTGGCTTCACCTCATTTAAATTATGTAAACTGCCTTTGCTTTTTTTTGCAGAAAAATACTAAGAGGAGGGTCTGGCAGATGCATGTGTTCCAATTCATGATCTTACTAATATACGTGCTGCCTTGCCTAGTTTTGTATGGACACGTGGCTTGAAATGTCCATTGTACAGAGAGAAAGGACTAGTCAAGAAAGGAATTTGTACAGCTCTGCTTTGATAGTAGTTGACAGAATGGCTTGAAGGACACTCATAACTTTGGCTATACAGCTTCACCTGTTTTTCCAATGTATAGATGAAGTCTTCTAATAAAAATGGCAAATTTAACAAGACTTTACAGGGTGGAAACCTAGGAGCTTTTCCTGTTCTGGGTAATTCAGAAGCTAATATATTTCCTGTCCTACTGCCTGTTAACACAATTGAATAAGTTCTGTCTGTGTACCTAGTTTGATTCCACATTTCATCCTTCATGTGGTCTTTGATTTCTCATTCAATAGATTTTATTTGCCAAAGTCCGGTGATGTCATGGAAGGAGAAAAGAGGGAAAGGCATCTGCAACACATGCCTGACATTACTCAGCTGAGCAGAGAAAAGGATCTGGCTCTTGGGGGAATTTTTTCCTGTAGATGATCCCTTTCTGTCGTAAAGGGCACCGTGTCAGCGACACCCAGAGAGGACTGTGGCAGGAAGAGTAACTAGTCTGGAATTGGTTTACATCAGACTCTTAAAAATCTGTAGGGCTTCTGGGCATGATGAGATGTATATTTTGGCAAATGAAGGACTCAGCAGGTGTAAATCAGCATACAGCTCACTCCAGCTGACAGTGTAGTATAACTACTCTAACACTACATGGAGGAACTAATTTTCCTTGAAGTAATGATTGTGTTTCCATGCATAAAACCACAGCTCAGATTATCCGAACCTTTAAAAGTATCATTCCTTCAGACCAAGTCCTCAGATAACCTGCCCTCTCAAACAACAGTATGAGACAAAGAGGCAAAAGGAGGGAATTTCTGTTTGAACGGAGTTCCAGCTTATGGCAAAATCAAAGCATAAGACCTTCTGGATGAAAGTTAGTTTTTGGTTACATTTACTCTTGTATTACCAGCAAATTTCTGCTGAATCATAGGAGCTGTTATACAGACCCTGCAAGTCCTTCATGGAGTAATTCGGAAAAAACTTCTTGTGAGCAAGGAAATGTTTGGAAATATTGTACTGTCATAAAGTAGAGGCTGAATTTCCACAGCACACTTATTACCCTATATAAATTTTAAAGTATAATATTGTTACGTATTTTTTTCTGAAATCTGCCAACTATTTGACTTTTTCTAAATCGTCATTTATCCTTTTAGCATTGCTTGAGTTGACAAAGTCTATTAGTTCCTTCAAAGGCATTCAAGTCCAAGATTTTATGACATAAGGCCTTTTTTTTGGGGTGTACTCTTTCCTAATACAATCCTGCTAGAATTAGTCTGATGAAAAACTTCTTGGATATAGTTTTCCAAGAAGTAGTTTTCTGCCTTATAAAATTGAAACAAAAGTACAAGTCTCTGTGAAATAATAATATCAGATAGAAACTTATACAACACACTTAAGAAATAAATCCCCAAAACAGTATCAGTGAGGTCTAAGTGAAAGGATTTAATCACAGTTAGTTTGCTTATATTTTTATTACATCCAGCTAGATTCTTAAAAGCAATGCACTGCTAAGCTTAGGTATAATTGTTGTAGGCACGCTACAAGGTTTCTACCCTTTTTTCTCATGTTTTGTTCGCCCTTTCTTGGCTCCTCAGGGTCTTGAGGCTGGTAGTTCACTTTGGTGATAGCCATGGGGTCATCAACATGTGGAGTCCTTCCCTAGGAGGAATATGATGTACATGTTGATAGTTTCTTCTTCTGGACTCTAGCATCAGCTTGGAGTCTTTCTTATATGTTGACTAGCATGCTTTTACACTTTTGACCATTTCTCATTGTTCTGTAGCTCTATGTTAAATTCAAATTTGTTATATATCATGCCTTATATATATATGCCAGATACTATTTCTCTATTCTATTTATTTTCCCTAGAAGTAGTTTTGCATAGCTCCTGGTCTGTGTTTCTTTAACTGACCATGGATATGCTGTCTACAGTCACAGTGTCTCCAGAGCTAGCTCATGTCCCATTTGTTGTAATGTCATACCTGCAGTCCCTTGTCTTGCATTCAGTCTCTCCACATCTTAAGGCCTCTGCTATCACACTAGGCCTGTTTCCCTATGCTAAACCAGTCTGTTACAGTCGTAAAACCATGGTAATACTGTAAAAATACAAACAAATTAGCCACAGACTTGTGATCAATGAGGAAAAATACTGTAACAGCTAAACCAAGTAAAAGAAAGCTGCAAGCATGCCAAGGAAAGTTCAGATAGAGTGAGCACAACAGCCTTAGTCCTGCAGCCTTGCAAATGCAGTATAAAGTTTATGTCTTGCTACTGGCAATGGCTTGTTACTGTATTACAGGATCATGAAGTTACAATAGGCATATACTTAAACAAAAAACGTTCGGAATGGATATATGGAGAAACGTGTTCCCTATGTAGACAGTTTGGGGAAAGGAAGAGGTTGCCCAGAGAGGTTACAAGACTTGATAAAGCCTGGAGCAGCCTGGTGTAATCTCATACCTTACCCTGCTTTGAGCAGGAGGATGGACTAGAGGTCTCCTTCCAGCCCTTTCCAGCCTGAATTATCCTGTGAAGTTACCCCAGCCACAGGTAGCTCAAGGATTCCTTTAAGGTGCCAACATGACAGCCACAAACATTGCCTTGGCAGTTCTCCCACAGGTCTGTGAATGTGGTGGGGACCCCAGCTGTGCAGTTTGTAGTTGTGAGGAATAGCCTGAGAGGGCAACCATTGGGGCAGGAGGAACCACAGCATCTCTGTGCAGTACCTGGGAAGCAAAGAATCTCAGTGCACATATGGTCACGTGCCTTTGGTTTGTTCTTTTCTATTTGCTTAGCACAAGATTTCTCTTTACTTACTTGAGAACCTTTCACAAGCATTGTCTGCATTATTTGACAGACTATAATAAAGGGAATGTTTTATTGACCTCTTGAGAGCACTTGAGGCCTGAAATGTAGGGCAGAAGGCTGTTAGACTTAATTCATGTTTACTGTAACAATCACTTTTTCAGCTGTATTTTTAACAATATTTCTCTGGGCTATCAGCACTAGAATATCCTTAAGAAAAGGTCTTTAAAAATACTTTTATTGTGAGTGGACTCTGAAGGACTTGGTACCATTTCTTGTCAGCTTTGTCTCAATGCCCTGTGACAGTACCAAGCTTATCCTGAAAAACATGGCTGGCTTCTTTGAAGATAATGCCTTACCATAGACTGCATATTCTGACTTCATTCCAGGAGAAAGATTAGCTTCTTACATGTTTCAGTTGTTTTGGAAAAAGAAAAACAAAAAAATCACCAACCAACAAACCAACACAAGGTTTTCTTTGTTTTTCCTGACTAATTAATGTTTATGACAAAAGTTGACAAGAAAATCTGGCATTTGATGGTGGCTAACAAAGTAAGTTGACTATAAGGCTGTAGGACAAAACCTAGGAGATGATTGCCTAAAGCAGAAAAGAAATATGGATTTGGAAAGTGGGTAAAGATTTAATTGTCCTAGGGGAACCAAATCCAGAGATTTAAATAATTGAAGTCCTTTGGTACTAGCCAGTCTCGCCAAGGAAGACATGAACGGCCTCATTCATAGCCTTACTTGTCTGCTATCTCTAGCCATGGGCCAGGCAGGGCCCATGATACCGTCCAGCCTGGCTGGAGCACTTGAACTGGCAGAATAACCTTCCTCTTTGCAGGAATTGGTAAATGCACTGCAAGCCATGATGAGCTTGACAACATTTTCTAAGCTGACATCATCCTCATCATCTTGATGAGAAGCTAATAAAGCAAAGTTACTAAATATGTCAGGTGGTAAAAATGGTCCCAGGTGAACTGCTATGGATAGGAATTAACATGATTTCATATGAGTTATATGGCCAACAGTTCCACTTACCGTAGCAGCAGCCATGGCATCAAAAGTGATTTTGCAGAGTATTACGAATGTTGATGACATGAGATGTGAACAAGTGCTGGCAGTGTATTGGTTTCCCTGCATGGAGAGCACCTGCCAGGCTCCTCAGATACTTAACCTTTTCAGGAAAACAAGGGACACAAGGAAAGAGAGACTCAGTTTGGGAAGATGATAGGCAGATGAAACACATGATCCAGGAAACCTGATAATCCAGAGGCAACACTAGGAATATTTTAGTTGTTTGATTTTTCTAGAGAAAACATCAATTTTATTCAGAAAGAAAAAAGTGTTTCCCTTGAATATCATTTTGTCAAACCACTTTTCAGTCAATTCATCATAGGTGTGAGACCACAATTTGCTGTTAATTCCCTTTCAGTACAGAGAATGGTGGAAAACCAGCTTCTCTTTTGCAGGAATATCCAAGCATTCAAGACACTGTTTCACTTCAAAATCAGAGTAATTATTGTTTTTCATAAAATGGAACAACACGGTTCAAGAACATATAGCACCTCCTCTTTCTGTCCAGTCTTCAGTCTGCTGGAGTGGCCCCTAGTCTGAGCCTACCCCTAGGAGGGACCAGACAAATTCCCTGTAAAACCCAGACTCCCAGCCTGGCGCAATGAGTGTGTGAAGCCCCACCTACTCCCCTCTCTGGGCAGGGAAATCCCTGCATCGAGGACTACCTGGGAGTCCTGATATCAGGTGGGCTGTGGTAGGTCGGTGATCCTGGGACCACTTGGCTATGGCACAGCTGAAGAGCACCTGGCAGCTCTGAGGTTGTCAACCTCATTTGGGGGTGGACTTGGTATCTGCCCATCTCAGAGGCCAGCTGGCAAGCAGGGGAATTGCCAGGAAACATGTTGGTGAGGCCGGGCATGATTCCATTAATGCTGCTGGACCAGTACCTACATTTTCACCTCCAGCAGATGAGTGTGTACAGGATGAGTGGTCAGGCTGGAACTGTCATTTCTGAGCTTAGAAACTTAGAATGTTTGTGTCTTGCTTTCTACACTGACATTATTGGGAGAGGAATGTGAAGAGCTTACAAAGGAACCCCATCAAAGTTTTATTATCTTTCATGTTTTCAAGGAAAATAATTTTCATAGGGTTGTGCTCCTTTTTATCACATATTCACCAGCACTGAGGATATATCTATATGGTGAAATGTAGTACTGTGTGGAAGCTTTTAATGAAACTAGTATAGTTCCATTAAGGGTGCAGTCCACCTGGCTAAGTGTCAGAAGTTACTTATACACACATGGGCAAGATGGAATGTTTCATGCACTGTGTATAGAAACCTCCTGTGTGACTTCAGCTGAGAACAATTTCTGAGATGGTAGTTGAGGGAAGACAGAGAGTAAAGCTAAACAAACAATTTAACCACAAGGCATCACAAATTAACCAAGGACATATATTTTTTTTTTTTCCCAATGAAGTGAAAGGAATTTCGGTATCTCCCCAAGACAAGAGTGGAAAACAGCCCTGTGGACCTTAAACCACATCTTGTCAGGAACTGGGAAAAATGCTGTTTTGTCATTGGCTTCATCACTTTCAGCTTGTTATCCTGCAGCTGTAAGGTTCTCATTCTCTGACATTTTGCCCAAGGAGTTTTAATCAACTGACATAGCTGTTGTGGCTTAAGCAGGTATGACTGTGCTTTAAATAATGCAGGGTAGGTTTAGTTTGGCATGAGGGAAAAGAGTGACATAGAAACTGAAGGATTGCTGTGTCTAATACCTTATCCCAGAGGATTTTAAAGACAATGAGGTTCAGTGAATTAGGTTAAATTATCGTTGTAAAGTTTGCAATAAAACTATGGAAAATCCTGACATTTAAGAGTGCTTCCAAGAATAAAACTGTAGCAATTTATAACAGCAAGAGTTCACAGAGAAACCTGTGTGAGAGGATGCTGATAATAAACTTGCCAGCATCTTCCAGAGAGATTTTTCTGTTAATAATAGATGCTGTTGCTAGCAAATTTCATATTTTTTTCCCCCCATCAAACACAAAACAGAAAATGCGTAGATAGACAGAAGCAGTGACTTCTGTTAGCAGAGCACTCATGTTAGCTAACTCCTACACCTGAATTTGTTCTGGAAGGCTTACATTTCTGACAATGTTTGTGACTCTTAATGGATTTGGTTGCTGGAATCGAAGTAAAGGTGTAATGCTAGTTTTCTTATCATCATCATCAGTAGTAATAAAATAAGTCACCAAAACTTGAAGGCTGAAACTATATATCAAAATCAGCAAAACCATTCACCCATCTCACTTCTACAAACCCTTCCACAAACATTCACATCTGTCACAATATTTCTTGCAGAAAATTACTTACAAAATAAGCAAGCATAAATAAATCTGAAAGTGCATAATTAAAGTTGTGACCTGCTTCTTTACCAACGTAATTTTAATTTCTCATTCTTAAGAATGTAACCACTTTGTTTTAATCTCTAACTTTCCTCTTTTTACTCCAAAATGGAAATAGTTCTGCAGTTGTATACTGCTGATCTGACATACTTTGTCAGATGTGTATTAACTTTCTCCAGATATATAGCTCTCGGATATTTTGATATGTATCTATTTTTTCACATAATGCAATATATTGTGGGCAGGGAAAAAAAAGTGATATAGAGAGAATCCATGTTGGGTTCCCAATAGGATGTAGTAACTTTCACACCAGTGTATATAATTCCATGGAAATTTGTATTTTTCTGTGCTGGAAAGCAGCCAGAACTTGTATGCTTTGTTGAATAATGTGCTCTGATTTTATACTTATAATCTATGATGAAATGATTTCTGGTGGAAAAAAAAATGGATTGTGCCAAAAGTATAAACCATGTGTTCATGTGTGAGGAAGAGAATGGAGGAGGACTTTGAGAAGAAACCTTGAGACTTTGGGGAACAGAAGTGGAGGCAGGGAGGAAGGTCACAGCAGAGAAAGAATGGCTAGATGGTGAGAGATGGTACCAGGAAGGGGCAAAGGAAAGTGCTGGGGCAGGAGTGGCTTTTCAGGGACCAAGGCAGAGCTTGGAGCCAGGACCCAGAGAAGAAGGGGCAGGGCAGCAGGGTTAAGAGTTGTTTGGGAGATGTGCAATGGGCTGTGCCCACTTGCATGGGATGTGAATGTGCCATTAGAGACGTCAGCCTAACACATTTGGTACCTTGACACTTCTTTCCCTCTGAGAGCTAGCTAGCTATTCTTATCTTCACATTTGTTAAGATGGGCAGGAACAGTATTTGGTTGTTTATGGCATATCAGCACTGTTATTATTTCACTGGTTATGATATAGCAAGTCTTCTCCTTAAGTAAAAGGTCTTAATAAGTGAAAACCTTCGATCTAGTGCAGCATTGTTTTTGAAGGGAAAAAAATGATGCCCATATGCAAGTTATGTATTTTCATGTATTTCTGCTTGCCTGACGTTAGAAACAGTGAATTTACATGCAGGCACAGCCATTCCTGGCCATTCTTTCCTGCTGTTAATAAGGGACTGGAAGTCTTTGGTCTGTGGGGAAACTAGTTACTGGAAGAAGGGTAAGAAGGCTTTGACAATATGCTGACACGAATCATTTCTGCTGCAACATTTCCGCAGTGTGAAAAGGACTTTTTTTCCATCCAGAACACATATTCTTTAACAAAAGTCGCTAATGGGAAGATGGGAAATAAGAAGGCTGAAAAGCAAACTCAGTCACCTTTTCTCTGTGTGCACTTACATCCCTGCTCATGTTTTTGCAGTTATTCCACTTGTGTTTGCTGTCCTGCAAAGAGAATATATACCTCCCCAGTGACAACTAATGGAGATTTTCCATTTATCCCAGTTGGGAAGATTCAGTTCTTCTGGAGCTAATGATTACAGGTTTAGCTCTACTGTGTGCAGCTTAGCAGGTTATTTTTTCTATGTCTATGGAGAGCCTGGATCATTACAGAAGGATGAATTGCTGTATAATGCTAGCTAATAATTGATTTTTCTGTTCATTTGAGGGGAAAAAAGACTACAAAAGTTTCTTTTTTCTGAAGCAACCCCTCCCACCAAGCACTTAATCTTACATGAAATTTGTAACTGACTATGGAGAAAGAAGAAAAGATCATTCAAAATAAGCCAAAAGTAATAACAAGATTCAAAATGCAGGGTGGCTGGTGACAAAGAAAAAGAAAAGCTTAGACTTTACAGTTCCTATTAACGGCAGTCAAGAAGATTTGAGCTGAAAAATGGTAGCAAGGGTACAAGGGTGTCTATTTTTTCAGTGGCTGAGTGATGAAACTAGGGTGTGCAGAAGTAGGAGACCTGCAGTTCACTGGCCTCTGAGAAAAGCTAAATCAACATCAGCTGCTTGCAGCCACATGGAGAAGGACTCTGTTCAGTGTGTACAGGGCAGATCATAGTGTTTTGCTGAAAGATGGGAAAACTGATTCAGAGTTCTGCCTGAGTCAAACCGAGGGCTTAAGTAAAACATTTATTAGCTTTTAATATTTTTTAAAGGAACTGGTTAAATTAGGGAAAAAAAAAAAGTGGAGAGTCAGAAGTATAATGGGTCCTACCTAGAACAGTGAGGACTGGGGAATCTGTTGAGACCTCTAAGCCTGGAGCTCTGAGTGATTTAGAGTCTTATGATGGTGTCACATCCTGCTCAGAAGAGGGAGACAAGTGACTTAGATTTGTAAATACTCAATGGAGTGGACAACGGGGAGACAAGTCTCAAGACTCATGCACAAACATCTTTTAATTTCCTACAGTGTATGGATTGAACAACAATTGGTTAAGTACCTGGCACATTGGGGCAAGCAATATTATGTGACTTAATGATAGCCAGGAAAATAATAGGTATACAACAAACTACAGCAAGCCATATGATACGCCTTGCATTACTTAGCAAAAACAAGGAAAAGGCCTAGACACATAACAAATTATAGCAGACAGTATGAAACTTAATAATAACAAGAAAGGCAGGCAAAGTATAAACCGAGCAAGCAGTTTGATATACCTTACGTTACGTAATGAGAGAGAGAGAGATCACGAGTCTGGGTTCCTGTGTTGGTCCTGCCAATGAGGGTTCAAGGATATATCCATCATGATTGTGTTGTCTTAGAATCATAGAATGGCGTAGGCTGGAAGGGACCTTAGAGATCATCTAGTCCAACCTCCCTGTCATGGGCAGAGACGCCCCCCCTCGACTAGACCAGGCAACACATGGGGACTGAGCGGGAATTGAACCTGTGACCTTGGTGTTGTCATTGTGGTCAGCACCATGCTCAAACCACTGAGATAACCGGCCCCCTAAAGAGATTTTCTCGCTTCCCTGACCAAGAATTGAACCCGGGCCACAGCGGTGAGAGCGATGAACCCTAACCGCTAGACTTCTTTTCTCCCTCTCTTCTTCCATGTTATCCTTGCCCCTCTTCGATTTATAAACATTTTCCTTGGGTCCCTCTTTGGATTGCTCTGCATACTGATGTATCATATGTATGGAGAGGAGTAAGGCACTTCATGGGATGCATGTTCACAATAATCTTCGTTAGCATATGCATGGGTGTCAGCTGTTACATGCATTTTGCCAATAATGGAGCAAAAGGGCCCTCACTGGTCAACTGTCCATGGGGGATGGGGCTGAGGCAGGGCTCTCCTGCCTTTACAGGGTTCCCTCTCTCACCCACATCTAAGCAGGGGTCTCAGCAACTGTTTAAATGTCATGGAAAGATATTCTAACAATTTCTGATTTAGGAATTGGGTAGGAAATGAGTTGAAGTCTTTGCTTTGAGGAAATAAAGTATCATGGGCAATGTAGTGTCCTTTTGTGTTCAAATTAGAAAATAGCAAAGTCAGAGAAAAGTTGGAAAAAGTGCATTTCACAGAATCACAGAATGTTAGGGATTGGAAGGGACCTCTGAAGATCATCTAGTCCAGCCTTCATCCCAGCATACCTAACCACTACACCATAGCCTCAAGTGCTAGATCTACTTTTTTTTAAACACCTCCAGGGTTGGTGACTCCACCACCTCCCTGGGCAGCCTGTTCCAGTGCCTCACCACTCGTTCAGTAAAGAACTTCCTCCGAATATCCAATCTAAACTTACCCTGATGCAACTTGAGGCCATTTCCCCTTGTCCTGTCATTAGTAATTAGAGAGAAGAGACCAGCACCAGCCTCACTACAGCCTCCTTTTAGGTAGTTGTAGAGGACATTATTTTGATTGACACTTTTTGTAACGTGATTCTATACTGTAAAATGTTTCCATTTTGAGAAAATGTTATTTTCCAATTAAAAAAATAATCTGTCAAAAATGTTTGCAGGATGTTTACCTAATAAAGCTTAAATGAAGGCAAGAAGCTTTAACTTTGTCTTCATGAGAGGAAAATAGAACATAAAAATGTGATCACCCTTCTCTGTTTATTATATTTAATTGAGAAATAGTGTTCACACTAGAGAACTGTGGTAATAATAAGTGTTCATAATAACAATAAATACTGCCCAAAGAAGTTGAAATTTTTTTAGTCAGTAAACAATTTTGTGCAACTTCACCTGGGAGGAATTGAATCAAGGGATAGTTCAGAGCTGGCTGATCATTGCTAAATTGTTTGACGGGTTGGATCAGTTGTTTTTTCTTAGTTTCTATTCTTACACAACAAATCCTTGTTTCTGAATTTGTAACTCCATTTAGATAAAATGTTTTGATTGCATACTGCCATTTTATCTCAATAAAGCAATGAAGGTTGCTGATGAGGGTGGGTTACGAAGAGTGTCTGCTGACAGTAATTTTTCATATTGAACAGACATTTGGGGGGAAAAAAGGGAGTGAGAAAAAACAACTTTAATAGCTTGCAATGTAACTAGAATTCCCTGTTCCTTTGCTAGTTTATAGTTGTAAATAGCTTCCAGAAACTCAATCCCTTTGGTCTAATTCCATTGCTTTTCTAGCTAATAAAAATGTTTGCAGAAACAACAGGCTTTGCAATACTTGTTCTCCTTGGTTTTCACTTGATATGGTATCTTTTAGTTCCTGATATTTGCAATTATAGCACAAATGTTTGTGTTTCAATAGTTGAAGATCCTTGATTACTGTTTTGCTGATATAAGCCTATTTTCCAAGGTTTACATCTTGACTGTCAACCTTTCCTCATGTTGGAATCCTGGCTCCCTAATTTTTAAATGGTGGATGAATGCTTTTCATTTTATATTGGTGATTAGAACTACCTGATCCTGTGCTATTAGCACAACCACCTTTTCAGTTTTATTTTCCTCCGTAAAGCTTTGGGTACAGTTCAAGGGCTGATTTCTTGGTTAGCCTGGAGAGGTGGAGAAGGCTGGAAGGTGTCCCGTGGTGCACTGCCTTTCAGAGACACTTCTCTGACAAGTCAGGTTTGGGCCGAGTATGATTTCTTTCACACCCTGTCACTTAGTCATTGCAGAGACAATAGATGAAAAATATACTTGATCTCATGTTACCCAGGTTAAATATTTTTCCCTATACTAGTAGGAATCCCTTCTGTTCACTTGGCCACCTTCATGCCAGTGAGCTCCAGACCTGTCACTAGAGGTATTTTTTCTGATGTAAAACTGGATTTGAATATGTGCACTTTTTAAAATCCTCTGTCCTTTCCTACCCTAAGAACCATTTAAGGGTGGCCATATTTTCTCCTAAACAGACTTTTTTGTCTCGCCTGATTATTTTGCCACAACTGCATCTCTCAATATCTTTCAGCTGAAAGACATTTGTTCTTCCTATTTAGAAGACTTCAAGTCTGCGATTTTCCTTTCCTACATGGCACAAGGAATTGCTCATTTTCACAGCAGCTCAGCTGATATTTGCTGCTGGGCAGTTTTAGTTTGCTTTTTTTTTTACTTGTTACTGTTTATGTTATTTTACAATTAAAGGATTATTTGTAGTTTTCCCCCTAAACTTTCCAGCAATTCTTTCATACCACTTTCATAGAAGTTCTCTAGATTTCCTGACCCAATATTTTTTTTCATATCTACCGTCATTTCTCCTTCTGTTAGCACATCAAAGGCAGAGAGTCCTTCTTAAATAAGTTTTCTGGTAGGCTGATATTTGAAGATATTCTAAAGGTTCTTAAAATGCAGTTTGATTTATGACTATGCTTGACAATGTTCTTTTGGATTTATTAGCATTTTCATTTTGTATTTGACTGCCTTCATCCCTGAGTACTCCAGCTGATGTTCTTACAAATCAAAGAAGAAAAGCAAAATTAAGCTGCTGCCTGTCCACTGCAACAGGACAGGAGTTTAGGGTGAGATGAAACCTATCCTAAACTTAAGAACTTTGATGTAGAGACTTAACTGTAAAGTTCAAATCAGCAATCAATTTGAACTTCACTCACAGGTCCAACACATGGACTTCACTGCAAGGTTCAAACTATCACTTTATTAGAACTTCACTTACAGGTCCAATATGTCACTATTGCAGGTTTTAGGGATACAATGGAAGAATGCATTAATGCAGTTTGAGAAAGAAACCACAATACAACAATACACAGGATACACTATCACAGAACTCAGTGATTCCCAGAAACATGTACTAGTACAGATTTAAGAAGCACGCAGGTTGGTAACAACAGCAATCTTAAAGTATGCCACACGTTTCCTAGTCACTTACCCTCTCTCAGGTAAGGGTTCTGAATCCTAGGGAAAATGTCATTAGCCAACGTCTCAAATAAGAGGGGAAGAATTTCCTACAGTCCAGATGTACTGGCTGGATGACCGGGCACAGAGAATGGTGGTGAATGCTGCTGCATCCAGTTGGCGTGTGGTGACCAGTGGTGTTCCCCAGGGCTCAGTACTGGGCCCAGTCCTGTTCAATATCTTTACTGATGACCAGGATGAGGGGATTGAGTCTACCCTTAGTAAA
>NW_009701318.1:0-5608 GCF_000703405.1 Apaloderma vittatum
CAGAGAGTGCATCACCATATCTAACTTGGCCGTGCTGATCCTCGTGTAGCAGGATAATCATTTTGAGGAACCTAGGAGGACATCCTAATAGTTCCAAGATCTGCCCCAGGCCTTTTCTGCTCACAGTGTCAAAAGCTTTGGGGAGGTCAATGAAAGCTTCATAGAGTCCTTTGTTCTATTCCCTACCTCTTGCAGCTGTCTGAGAACAAATATCTTGTCTGTGGTACTCCTGTTGGCTCTGAAACCACATTGGCTTTCAAGTACAAGTTCTTCTGAGATAGCTGGTACTAGACTGTTCAAAAGTATTCTTGCAAGGATTTTACCAGCAATAGAGAACAAAGTAATACCTCGGTAATTTGAACAGTCTAATTTTTCTCCTTTCTTCTTGTACAGGGTCATGGAGATCTGGTGGTAGTTCGCCTTTTTCCCAGCAATGCACAATGAGCTCATGAAATTTAGCATGGAGTGCTTGGCCTCCATGCTTCCAGACTTCAGGTGGGATTCCATCAATCCCAGCTGCCTTGCCAGCTTTCACCTGCTGTTTAATCTTGAGAGTTTCTCCAATAGTAGGAGTTATATCCAATTCATTTTTCACCAGTTGTTGTGTAATGTGTTGAATTGCTGAGCCTTGAACTACATAGTTGACACTGAAGAGATTCTGGAAATGTTCAGACCATTGATTCAGGATGGAGTCTTTACCTGTGAGAAGCATTTGGCCGTCTGCGCTTAGCAGCTGACTTTGAACCTGATGTGTGGGTCCGTACACTGTTTTCAGAGCCTCATAGAATCCTCTGTGGTCAGCTGAATCAGCACATAGTTGAGTCTTTTCCGCTAGGTTGATCCACCACTTGTTCTGGATGTCTCGAAATTTCTATTGGAGCTTACTGCATGCAAGATGAAAGGCTACTTTTCTTACATGGCAAGATGGCTGAGCAAGGTGTGCTTGGTGAACATTTCTCTTCTTTGTCAACAACTCCTATTGCTATTTCTAAATTATTTTACATCTTTTTAGGATTCTATGTTCAGATTTCAGAAATACACAATCGGAAAAAAAAAACTAGGGTTGTTTTTTGCTTGCTTTACATATAAATATACATATATATATACAGCTGTCAACTCTTCCATTCTGAAAAACATGTGAGGTACTATATCCTTGTATAGATTTCTCATGTACACTTCTGGGGTGACTCATGCAAGTAGCAAGGGACAAAATCTCCAAATTGTTAATGCTTTCCTCACTTTTTTTAGATCTATAGAAGCTTTTCTGCATGCCTGCATAGTCATGTAGCTTTTACTTATTTATAAGAAATTATTTTCAACTTTTTTTCACATCTTTACAAATGCCACTCTGTCTAAATAATCACTCTTAACTTTACGTTTTCCTCCCCATATTTTTCAACACATATGTCACTCCTCTCTGTAACTTATTTCTTTTTATGCTTATTCTACTTCACATCTGATTTTTTATATGTGTCCTGCCCAGTTGCCCTATATTTCTCAAAAATCCTGTCTGACTTGTAAAAAGAACTTAACTTTTTAAATTTGTTTCTGATTTTTCTTCTGTGTATTTTTCCTGAAGTTGATTAGTTCAAGTCTGCCAGCTAAATAAGTATTGTTCATCACAAATATCTATTCATAAGAGAATAATCCCACTGCACCAAGGAGCAAGGTCAAGGTAACACCTCATTCATTTGAACTGGCAGTGTGCGTTTTCTTTGACACTTACTCCTACAACTTAGCCACAAATTTACATGTAATTCTGTCATCCCACTTAAAATCTAAAAGTTTAATTAATTATTTGTTTTGAAGAGAAAAGACAATGTGGATAATTTCTCATTTGAGATAGATAGTAACAGCAAACATGGCTTATTTTTTTAGAGAGGTAGCAGTTTGATAATTTCAGGAATGTCTTGTCTCAGCTTTACACAGAATTTTACCTGATTACTTGTCCCTACTTTTCTTGTACTGCTTCAACAGAGGAATTTTCTCGACTCACAAATTTTTACTAGTCTGTTATTTGATTAAAAGAAAAAAAAAATAAAACTTTTCTGGATCATAAATAAATGTCAGTTAAGAATTCTTGGAGCTGGAATACAGTCCTTCCTGAGTGTGAACATGACCCTAAATCTGTAATCAAGACAGACTAAATCCATAGTCTTGTACTGAATATTAACATGTTGGTCAAAATCATTGCAGAGATGCTAATAGTAAAAATTAAATATAGGCTTACAGATTGTAAAGCAACATGTAAACACAAGTGAATATCTGCGTGGTTGACAAGTACAACAACCTCAGTAACTATATATAGGAAAGGAAAGAAAATAATGGAGCCAAACTTAAGTGCCTCCAAACTGAAGTATCTCGTACAACATTGTACTTTTTCTCCTTGCTGTAATTTCTGAGTATGTTTTAAATGCAACATGTAATTAATAATTGTGGCAAAGGAGGCTCTAATTAGAGATAAGATTTATTATTTCAATTAGAATTGAGCTGAATATGTGAATTTTGATTACGCTTTTATACAGGTAAATTAACCAATCATGCTTCCAATAGAGACTGAAAAACAGATATCCACTTTGTCAAACACTTCCTATCAAAATATACAAAAAAAATTTCTGTCAAAATATACATTACCTGTCTCTGACAATATGTTATTCACTTTTGGAAATAGACAGCCAATTAGAGATCTTAAATGTTTAAGGAGATATATTAACAGCATTAAAGGCATTAGCTGAACTGCTAACGAAAATGAAGCTAGAGAAACATAATTTACATATGCCAAAAGTACCCTGGAAACAATGCTAAACAGGGCTCTTTCCCCTGGCACAGAGAATACACTAGCAGGTTGCTTCACTAAGTGGCTGCTTTGGCCACTAATGACATGTGTGAGTTTTGGCTCATTTCTGATATACCTCCATAGATATGGTTTGGTCCCATCCATAAATCTATTTTTCAAATAGCTCATGAGAAACACTGTACATAATGTCATGACTTCACATAGTCCTGTTTCTGCAGTCATTAAGATTTGCATTACTAATCAATTTTAATTTAAATTTATAACCTGTCATGTTCATTTGGAATTCTTTGTGCAGGCAGTAACAGCTGTGCTAATGAATTTTGTGCTATAGCTTATGAATAAATAATTTTTCTCCCTAGTTTTGCCAAAAGAAGAATTAGCTGTGTATTACTGACTTTGTTTAAGAGTATATCAGACAGAAAACGAGTTTTCCACAGTATTTAACAAAAGCTGTTGTACTACATATATCTGATAAAAATAACATAATCATAGAATCATAGAATGTTAGGGGTTGGAAGCAACCTCTGGAGATCATCTAGTTCAACCACCCTGCCAGAGCAGGATCCCCTAGGGGAGCCACACAGGAATGCGTCCAGGCGGGTTTTGAAAGTCTCCAGAGAAGGAGACTCCACAACCTCTCTGGGCAGCCTGTGCCAGTGCTCAGTCACTCTCACAGTAAAGGAGTTTCTCCTCATGTTGAGGTGGAACTTCCTATATTCTAACTTAAACCCATTAGTTCTTGTTCTATTACTGGGCACCACTGAGAAGTGGTTGTCTCCTTCCCCTTGACATCCATCCCTCAGATATTTATATATGTTAATAAAGTCCTCTCTCAGCTGTCTCCTTTCAAGGCTAAACAGCCCCAGTTCTCTCAGTCTCTCTTCACAGGAGAGATGTTCAAGTCCCTTAATCATTCTCATAGCTCTCCATTGGACATTATTGTATTGAAAGAAGTCCACATCTTGGAGTCATTATTTAAGGAAAAATCTCATTGGGATACTATTGTCTGTGTTACATCAATCTGAACTTGAGTAACAGCAAACCTCAAACCCTACAATGAAAGCAGAAACCAACTCACTGTCCAGTATACACTGAGACAGAGTAGGAATTGCAATGGTTAAGCATAAAAAGAGTATAACTTATATTATAGAAACATTTATTAAATGTTTTAATTTATATATTTCAAGCTACATACATTTAGTGAAAACTGGTTTTTTAAGCATTATTGCCATGAATGCCAGCTGGTTGTTGCATTAATTATTAGTTTTGCATAAATGGTTATTGAAAGTAGCATTACATTTTACATGTGTTAAATTCTGTTAAAGTGACGATGTTTCTTGTAGACTACTTGAAAAGATTATTTACAAATTCACACATTCCAGTAAAATGTGTTTCCATTCTATACCATCCATCAAGCCATTCATTTGCACTACTTTTCTTATAGTTCCAAGCAAACTTTTTTTTTTTTATTTAATCTAAAACTGCTATGCAGATTTGGCCTACTATTTCAAATAGCTTTAGTTATTCTTAAATAGCTTTTTGAGAATGTATTATTTCAGAACCAACTGGCATCATATTACACTTTTTCAGTGCTGGATGCCCTCCTTTAAGTAAGAGAAAAACTTAAAAATTTAACAGAGTAAGAAGGATTTGTAAAGTACAATAAGTGAAATAATTACCCATATCTGAGGTGATGAGCATGCAGGGATAAATTTAAAGATGATAAAACACTAGGAACAATGAAAATTTACAGAAGGTGTTTAAACATTTACATCTGAGTTCATATACATTACATAGGTATCCCAGGTGGCTTGAAGGAGTTATTCTTGGTATTCTTATCCTCATTAACAAGCCGTAAAGTATTTCAGGAGATAAGCTTGTCTGCAAATGGGTCACTGTATTTAAAAGAAAGAAAGAAAGAAAGGAAAAAAGGAAGGAAGGAAAAAAAGGAAGGAAAAAAAGGAAGGAAGGAAGGAAAAAAAGGAAGGAAGGAAGGAAGGAAAAAAAGGAAGGAAGGAAAAAAAGGAAGGAAGGAAGGAAGGAAGGAAGGAAGGAAGGAAGGAAGGAAGGAAGGAAGGAAGGAAGGAAGGAAGAAAGGAAAAAAGGAAGGAAGGAGGGAAAGGAAGGAAAGGAAGGAAAGGAAGGAAAGGAAGGAAAGGAAGGAAGGAAGGAAGGAAAGGACTAAATACTTTTGTTGAGCTAGGAGCTGGATAGAATTTGCTGTTAAGAACAACATATTTCAATTTACTGAAATGACTCAGAAAATTCCTTTTACAGGTAAAAAACAAAAGAAAGAGAAAAAAGGTTTTTCTTATATATTTTTTTGATTCTCACACAGTCTTGGTGGTGAAGTGTGCAGGTCTTTAACTTTCAATGAACATGTGGAGGTTCAGTCCATTAGTTGTTGCTCTACTAGAAAATATCCTTTCCACCAGGTACAAGTGACTTCATGAAATGGAGTCACTCTTCTGGAGATGAGTCATGATGCAACAAGACGAGAGAGTACATGAAATGTAGAGTCAGTGTATCTGCAGTAATTTGGGAAGATCCTGTGTCTTCTTCTTGTGTGGATACACTTCGGTCCTCTCACTTTTCCTTCAAAAACATACAGTCAAGCCCTGAGTGTAAGAAAAGAAATCAAGCTTTCCTAATGTTAAAGGGTTCCCATTCTTGATAGATATTATTGTCAAGCTCCTATTAACTTTGATGCACAGTTGTGCATCCTGGAGTTACGAAAGATAATTTGGCTCTTAAAACACTTTTCTGAGAAACAGAGCCTGTAAGTTTGAAAACTCAGTAGCTTGAAATTCC
>NW_009701318.1:5639-10062 GCF_000703405.1 Apaloderma vittatum
GAATGTGATAGTTAATTGCCCCAAACAAGTCTGGATTAGAAGATCTCATTGATACAGGGGTATTATTAGACTTAAATGTTCTAGGTTTCCTAAACCTCAGGTTCCTCTGAGGACTACCAAAAAGCACTTTCGCAGTGCTCCCAAGATTTAGTGATCTAGGGAGAAAAAAATAATTGAAAGAGAGTCTTCTTTATTTTTGTGATGATCTTCATCTGTTACTATGTGAACTTTTCTAAGCTAGGTGGAACTCTAGCTGATATATTTACTTCCTCTTCAGCCTATGTGCTTAGCTTTTCTTACATTCTCAAAGTCTGAAAGTTCAAGAGTAACAAAGAATTCTAGGGATCTGTTATAATTGCAGTAATTCCATCTTCCTGTTTGAACTCTAAGTAATTACTCTTTAAGTAATTAATTAAAAATCATTATGACCACAGTATACACATCACTTGCAGCTTTGTGTCCAAAGAAATATCCCATGGAAATCTTGACTCCTGAAGGAATTGAAGCTTTTGCAACTCTACTTGACATTCTTGTTGTTAGCGTGAGACTTACTAGGAATATAATCAGAAATAGAGAAAATGCTCCCCTACACATAAGTTTCAATAATCATGTTTGCTGCAGTCTTAGAAATAAAATTGTTCTTGTTACCATGGGTTGAATTTTCAGCAATATCTTTTTCCAGGAGTGAAAAACTAAACTTATCTTCACTGCTGAGTTGTCAGAAGTATATAATTTTAAAAGAATAAGAATGAATAGAAGTAGGTGTCTTAGCTCTGTGTGTTTATCTGCTCACTAACAGCTCATTTTGTATTAAAGGGTATCTACCTTCGAGTAGAAAAAAAAAGTACAGGCTTTAAATATTAATATTTACTTTAAATATGAATTTATAATCTAGTTAAAAATAGAAAATATTACTTAGTCATCCAGAGCATTTAATACATAATGTCACCACATCCATTAACTACAAGCATAGTTCCTCTCTTCCCCTCTCCCTCCTTGTTTTTCTAATCAAGGACATGCTTTCTCCCCCAAGGCATGTGGGAGTTTAACAATTACTTCCAGCCTTAACACCAAGCAATTTCTTCTGGGACTGCAATCTGTTAAGAGTTCAATTTTCTCAGCCATATATGAAATGATCAGAATGAATTTGTTCCTTCAGAATGAAACAGAATAAATAGACTAAATGTGATTGAAATGAACTTACACAGTAGTCATACTTTAACCAGTGGAGTTCTTTTGCACATAAACACATTTTCTCATACAAATATGAGTGCTGGAGTTTCAAATAGCTGTTAAAACCTGACTTGTTCCTTCTGTTGTTTTTTTCTTTCAAATGTTGTTATAGAACACATATCTTTTACCTTCAGAAATGATTAAGAACACTACTGAGAATGTCAGAAACAAAATCTTTACTCAAATAAATGGGTGAAGATTGGGATGTTTTTGTGAAGAAGCACATCAAAATATTTAAAAAGGAATTGACTTATAGCAAAACAACTAACAAAGACACACACACTCCCAGCAGAATGGCATCTCTGCATTTACTTGCAAACTAACCATAACCTGAAAACAATTTCACTAGAACTTTTTATTTCATCAAGATTTGCAATCTATGCAAAAATCTGTTCATCTTATGAAAATCCATCCAGCTTTCCAAGTGTGTTTAGGAATTGAGTTTGTGGTTAATATTCAGATTTTTGATTTAATTAGATTTCATTTAACTTTGATTTTAAAAGTCTAAAAACTTAATTAGGAAATTATATGAAATAACAGATGTATTCATCCATCCAGTAGCACATAATGTTAGTTTCCTTCCATTTTTTGAGAACCACATGAAGAAATAATACTACTTGTGAAGATTCAAAACCAAACCAAAATAGATCTCTAGTTTACTATTTGCTCCTTACTCCTTTTTTTTTTCTCGAAAGTCACCATTTTTTTGTCTTAGATTCCCTTCTTATTTACATTGGTGGCTGATGTTTAAGTATTGTAAACAAACAGAAAAGGATTGTAGGTGTTTCTCTTTTTACTTTGAAGAAACTGAAGAGTAATTAATTCATTAGTTTGTATTTAATCACGTCTTGGTTTTTCTGTCAAGCCAAGCAAAAATTTTGATAATTAAAACTCTAGAGACTTCCTCACTGGCAGGTGTAATAAGTGGCATTATAAGTTTAAAAAAGGATTGAAATTATTGTCGGAATAGTTGTTGAGATTTCAGTTCTGTGAACAATTGGATTTCCTACACTTTGTTATTTGCAGGGTGAAAACTCCAAGACACAAACAATAATCTTACCTTTGCTGGAATGGGTTCAAATGCTTCCATTTATGTAGATTTTTCTGCACCTCGATTCTTTTTCCATTTAAAGACTTATATATAGTATGAAGAGAATAGTAGAATACTAAGCAGTATTATACAAAGTGTGTCAAGTCTACTAAGTTCCACTATTCACAAATCCTTGGATTCTTTTTTTTTCCTGAAGAACTTTTCCAATTTAAAAATAGCCTGTTGAGTCTTTCATAGAAAAACATCTCTATTTCATTAGTTTTTGGAATATCCCATGTACATCAACTTGAATGACAACATTCCAAAACTCCTGTCTTCCCAATCGAACCTGCCAGAGGCTGTAGTTTAAAAGTAAATTCGTTCCTGAAATACTGAGTGCTTTAATTGACTTTTAAAACCTTGGTTTCTACAAGTGAAACCATTAAGTTTGAACTAGTCACTGTGAAATACCTTTAAATAATCTATGTCGCCTATTTGTTGATGATTTTGCCAAGGTTGGATGACAGTCACTTATATCTCAGTGTAACAGGAGGGACTTATGCACTGAAAAAAAATCAATAGGCAAATATTTCTTGCAGTGAACAAATGTTCAAATTATGCGTTATTTTAAATGTTCTTTATAGTAACGTAATATATTTGTGGAAGGTGAGGGATTGATGACCATTTTCCACCTAAAGGGCCTGCAGTGACACATATTTAATTCATAGTCAGTATAAAAATTCTATTAAAATATAGGGGTTTATATAATATTAAAAACCTAAAAATAGTACATTCGCTACTACTCTTTTTGTGTCAAGTTTATAAAATTCAAATTACTTTTAAAGAGGTGGGTGTTCAGAGACTACCTTTTGTTACATAATCAAAATGTAGAGTATCCCTTAGCATGTGTGTTAGTTATGCTAGTGCTAGTAGTTTTCTCTTATGTGTGAAACTTGCTGACTTTGAAAATGGCTGTGGTAATCAACTGTATCAATACTTCATAAATTCTATTTAACACTCTTGCCTTATGACAGCATATAGCTAATAAGCCCAAATGAATTAAATCTAAGTACAGAAGAAATCTGTGAAGAGTTCCTTCACTGAACAGCAAATGTATTCTCTCCTGATTAATTATTTGAATTGATGACACTTGAAATGATCCTATCATTCTATTATATGGTTGCATAGAGGAAGTGCACTTTGCGAACTTCCTGACTATTGTCAATGCCCTTTTTTACATAAAAAAAATCAGGACTTTTATGTCTTCAGAATGATGAATTCATATTTTGTCCTGTGACCTACAGTACTGTTAGGAATAAGTAAGATCCTTGTAAGTACTGTGCTGACAGCATTACTGAGTTTAGACATTTTAATAAGCTGCTTTGTTAAGAATTTAGCAAGCTGGTAATGAAGTGCAGTGTTTTCAACAGAAAACAGTTTTTAACAACAGTTGAGGAAAACTGAAAGACTGACTTCTCTCATCCTAAAATTCTAGAAAGTTTAGACTTATCTGAAAGTCTACCTTTTAGAAACTCAATAACTGGATGTGTTTATATTTATTGTTCTAATTGCATAGGAATAAATCTGTTATATTTTTTATTTTTATTTTTTGGGGGGTTATGTCTTTCAGTGGTATTTATATTTCAGTTCAGTGACAGATTCTCTAGGTTTACTTTCTGTCAAAACTGCACCTTTAGACATCACTTGAGTAACATTTAGTGAAAAATTACAGCTTTTTAACAACCTTCATTTAACAATACATGCTACTTTCTACTAATTCTTTTCATCTGAAAGTGATCTTGATCTCTGTGTATGACAAGGTGAAAGCAAACAAGAATGTGCATTACAGCTGTCATAATGGCTTACAGACTGCTGCCCTCACAAAACCAAACTGAATCCAAATTTCCATATTAAATGTAACATTACATTCTACATTAGGAATGCAGAAAAAACGTCATGAATTTAATTGGAGAATAATACAGATCTGTCACTACATTTACTTATGTCTCTTTAGATAGAAGTGCAACTGTTAATAGATGTGTGGAAATATTTACTGTTCACATCTCATAACCCTATCTTCTGGATGTTGCCAACTGCCTTCAGCATAGCTGACCATCCCGTTAAGGTGCCTATGTGGACAACATACACCACAGATAGCAC
>NW_009701318.1:10104-11642 GCF_000703405.1 Apaloderma vittatum
GGCCCTTACAATTCCTTAAAATATGTCTCTATCCTACAAGAAATCACATACTGAGGCAAGGAAAAAGGTTCAGAAGAGCTACAAAAATGAGGGAGGGAAAGGATAAGATACAGGATATCATAGCAAGTGGCTATTGAACTACATGAAGGCTACAAACTTCCCTTCTTATTACCTACTCATTTGTGCATGTACTAGCACTGCTGCTAAATCTCAACTTCTTTTTTTTTTTTTAAACAAATATCCCACTGCATTAGACATTAAAACGTCCAGTTACAGGTAAAATATATAAAAATAATGAATATACACTATACTGTACTACACTACACTACACTACACTACTACTACTCCAGCAGGTCAGACCCCAGCCTATACTGACACATGGTGTTATTCCTTCCCAAGTGCAAAACTCTACACTTGCCCTTGTTGAACTAGTTTATTCATGAAACCTGTGCTTCCTTACTGGTAAAATCAAACAATTTAATGTATGTAGCATTTCTGAATGTTGAAGACTTATATCAGGAGGATATTTGAAAAGTTAAGAAGCATTCACATGCTATAAAATGGTATCCAGCTTCTTGGGAGATTTTGCTGGTCTATAATCCAGGCTTGTTGAATCCACTGCTATTAATTTTGACTCAGAATTGATTGATTTTTTCTCCTAAACACTGTTCTTCATTTATTAAATGCCTCTTCATTTTGAGAGTCACAAGTAAAAGGAATATGAATGTTGATTTTTTTAAAGATTTGGTATCATGTGTAAAGATTACAGAGCGAGGATGAAAATAGTGCAATTGTTTGAAAACCTTTAAATTTCTGCATAACTAAATATTTCTCTTTATCACCAAAATAATGTTGCTTCACAATTTTATATCAGTGTTCAAGCACTGCAGTGGTAGACTTACATTTAACTAGTAAGTGGACCTCAGGTTAAAATAAATATTTTTGGCATACAGAAAATTCTGTGGAGTATTTGCCACCTCTATCCATTTAAACTGAAAAAAAGTTATTTACATTTTTCATTAAGAGTACTGTGGACGTTTGATTCGTAAACACCGAGACAAAACTTACTTGAGATTTACTTTGCTATTGTGATGAACTGAGGGTTTCATAATTGTTGATTGTTTGCAGATAGCAGATGTAACACATGCATTTATATACATATATAAACAGGAAAAATCTTAATATGTGTGCATATATGCAGACAGAAAGTTAAAGGTAATTGTTGCATGCAGAATTCAATGAAGAATTTTCCAGCAAAGACTTCTGACTTTTATCTGATCACATGATTCAACTACGTGATTCGAGTCACAGCAGGTTCAAGTCACAGTAAAAAACAAATCTGTGAAAGATAAAATAAATTAATCAACTTGTATTCTTGTTCCACTTAGTCAGCTGAACTGGACCGCACTCAGGTAAAATCCATATCCCGTATAAGAAGTGGAAATATCAAAGTTGGAGGGGAGGAACAGGAGAGAAGGAAGAGAAGAATACAGCACAGTAATACATATATCATAGAATCACAGAATCACAGAATGTTA
>NW_009701319.1:0-502 GCF_000703405.1 Apaloderma vittatum
CAAATTATTTTCAGTTACTACAGACATGGATAATTTTCAAGGTGATGATTGAATGATGACAGTTTCTGCACTCTCCTGAGTAATCCAGAAATATATCAACTAAACATCCCCGTTTTGTGGTTTTCTTCTTAAAAAAAATTATTTAGGCCACCATATCAAATAGTGTGTTTCAGTAACACACAGTATGGAGGCACTTCCGCACTGGAGACACTGGTGTTCAGATGCTGATAATTTGTTTGTTCCAGTTCATAAAAGTGCAAGTAACAAGGAGTTTCCTTCACAAATTTTGCCCCTCTGTATTCTTCTGCAAAGCCTGAATGCTTTCCAGAATGGCAACATGAAACTTGATGTCCTCAGCTTTCACAAATTTCACAAGCTGACTTTGGTCTATCACAGAGTCTCAGTCACACACTTGCTGACAGTTACACGGAGGTTGGCATCTTTGAAGTGACGTATTTGGAGGAAAAAGAACCCTGTAGCCTGAGTGGTAAATGGAGTCAGG
>NW_009701320.1:0-226 GCF_000703405.1 Apaloderma vittatum
CCCTGCTCTGCTCGGGTGCCCTCACCCCGGCTCAGTCCTGCACCCAGCACATTCCCAAACTCCCCCCTCCCAGCCCACGCAACCACCCCTCCCAGGGGAGACCACCCATCCCTGCCCCAGTCGAAGCCTGGGAGCATCCCAGGGGGGATCCCCGTGGTTCCTGGGTCCCCCTCACCTCACCACCATCTCCTCCACAGGAACATGGGGGTCCTGGATCGGGGAGGCA
>NW_009701320.1:359-591 GCF_000703405.1 Apaloderma vittatum
CAGCGGGGACAGGCCAGCCCTGTACCCGCGGAGTGGGTGGAGGAAGGGGAACGGGCTGCGGGAAGCCTCGGCGACGTCGCCTCTTCCCATCGCTCCGACCTGGCACGAATGTGCAGAGAACGTTTGCCAGCGAGAGGGAAAAAAAAACCCACAGGGCTGGGGAAAGCGTGCAAGCAGGCTGCTGCTGCCACCCGCCGCCAGCCGGGTCCTGCCGGGGAAAACACCGCAGGAA
>NW_009701321.1:0-14269 GCF_000703405.1 Apaloderma vittatum
TGAGAGCGGCCCTGCACAGAAGGACCTGGGGATCTTGGTGGATGAAAAACTGAACGTGAGGTGGCAATTTCTTCCATGTAACGATCACTTACAATATTTTTTTTCAAAAAGTATTTAACATTCTCTATGAACCAGAAAGCAATTTTAAATGGAAAACGGCAAAAACAAGAAGAGAACATAAAATCAACGCATTACCAAGACAGATTTAATCAAGGTGAGATGCTCTCTTCTATTCCCAACTTGCCAGCTTACTCAGTATTATAAACTTCTGTGGTTTAGATGACCTCAACTCTCATAAATGAAAAAGGGATAGGAAAGAAAGTCCCTTCAGTCAGAATAGTATGTGTCCTACATTTACGGGGGGATGGGGGGGAGTTTTCTCATTAACAATAAGCCACAGTACACATCCTGAGAAATCACAGGAAATATTGAATGTTCAGCATTAAGAAAGAAAGTTTAGGTTTATTTCCCAATTTAGATAAGATGGGATCTACTTTAGTGCCTTAGAAATCCCTCCTGCAAAAACTTCAATCACAGCAAGACTCATTTTCCTGATGCCTCTTAGGATAAAAAATTGCTCTGTGGAAGACTCTAAGTAGCATTATTTGTTTATACATATGTTCTTTAGTCTCCTCTTTCTGTTTTGTTTGGTTTTGGTTTTTTTCTAATGAAGTCATGCAAATGAGCAACACAGTGAAAAAGCAAGTACTTGCTGTATCCTCTTATGTCATTAGCAACATTCTCAATGCAACTTTCAGACATGGAAACTCACCTCCAACTTCAACACCCACCTACAGAAGTTCTACGACTTAAAATATCTATCTTCCTGCCCTTTAGGTTTATAAAGATTGTCTTTTGTGGCAAAGAGTCTGGGGTCTCAGGGTAGTGAAGGTGCTACAAAATAATTACAAATGCTGCAGCAAAAAATAGATCTGACAGAGCACTGAGTTCTCCTGCAGAGTTAAAACTGCTATATGTTAAAAGAAAGCCACAGGACTCTGCAAGAGACCAGCTGAACGCCCACTGCATTTTTAAGGTTCAGCCCACTCTAGAGTATTCATGCAGTAGAGGAGTTGTCACAGTCTCCATTTCCTTCAAAAGAATTTGAATGGAGACATGGAAATTGAAAGGCATGGAAATAAGACTTTGCCAATCACTTCTTCTGCAGCAAACAAGAGTGAATCAACATGAAAGTAAAACCTTACCGTGTCTGAACTTCCTTCCAGCAGTATGTTGATTGCTCTGTTCACATCCCCATTACAATCATGTAGTGCCACTATGCACTCATCCTGGTTTTTCCCCGTCACTTCCATAAGCTGGCAGTAAAAGTCAGACATGTTAAAATATCCAAATTATCATCCTAGGAAGAGTTAGTACCACCACAGATTTCAAGAAAGTGTATAGATACTGTATCAGAGCACATTAAAATACTAAGTAAAGGTATCTGCATTTTACAGTTCTGCTTGGGATTCAGATAAGAGGTAACACAAATGTAATGGTAAGTAAGAAAGCACTTTCACACTTCCACCCCCCCACGCCTGCAGTGAATGCTGTCACCCTAGAGACAGCAGTACATGAGTGTAAAGATGTAAAGACCAGGATAGCTCCAGTATCCTCCTCTCTCCTTCCCTGTCAAACATTCCTTCTTTTTACCTCACTGTGTCAGAACAGATTCACCTGGAAAATCATCCAGACTAAGAGAAAGGATGTTTTTCAGCCAGATCAGTTCCCTCAATCCATTTCAGCATAAGGCCACATGAAAGGTATAAGCAATGCTTTGTTTAAGGAGACTTCACACTAAATTATGCTCCATGAACCTGCGGTGCACATCCTAAGGAGCGTGTGATGGAAATAATCACAGTCTGCCCTGAGACACCCAGTAACTTCACTCAAAGAGAAAAAAAAACTACGTGAAGCATAAATATATATGCAGAGCATAAAACACTGGAGATTTCCTATGCAAAACTTAATTCTTAGCCCTCTATTCATAATGGCACTATTGATGATGGTTCTTTGGCTTCAGGAAGTACAAGACTTCGCCACTGGTATAGTAACAGAACAAGCTTATAACAAGAACAACAAAAAAAACCACTTAATAATGCTCCAGAGAAGGTTTTACAAAGAAAAGAGAAATCAAGGAACCTGGCCCTCTGCTGCAATAATGCATTCGTGTTAATTGTCCTTCTGGGTGTACTTCTAGATTCTTTGTGAGCTGCGATGTGTTCACTAGGGCAAAATCACCTACACTCACAGCAGAATAGAGACCCAAATTCTCAGTACTGCTTGAAGCTTGAATTAATGGTCTCGGCTATAGCTGGGTAAGAGAAGCTTGTGCATCTACACCTGAAACTCAGGATGGTGGAGGAAATGCTGTGAGATTTCATTCTCACAGTGTACTTCTATCAGTTTAATGCTTACACAGATCTGAGAGGTCAGAATTTTTTTTCAGTAACATTTTTAAGCTATGATTAATCTTTTACTTTTCCTGGAAAAAAAAACCATCAAAGAGAGGAATAAACTCATTTTACACAGGTGACACTACTCCAACGGGCATGTACATATGGACAAGCTCAATGCACTCTTTATTCCTACAATCAGCATCAGGACCATACTAGAAATGCAGGCTAGGAGAAAAACCAGCAGATGAGTTTTGCCATAAAGACTTGTCTACAATGGGAAATACATGAATGTAACAACACAACCAGGACTATATTACCACACAATTTCTTGTAAACAGACTTTACAGTGCAGTAAGAGCAACTTTTCCCAGTTAAATATAGATGCTTCTGAAAAAAATTTAATCTAAATCAGAAACAGACACTCTAGCTCCAAAACGTAAGCCAGCTTTTGAGCATCTTACTGGAGGGCATAAAAACTCTGGGCCATAAGAAACATACTTGTTTCACTTTATCCTCAAAATCTGCGTCGTTCTTATCATAGATCATCTGAGCAAGGCGAATCTGTTCTGCTGTTGCCTGGAAAACACAAAATCCAACAAATTGCACAAAATGTAACAATATATTCTCTAAAACTATCTCCCAGTGTCACCATACCTTTTTTCTTCAGATTCTCAGCAAGAACCTATACAACAAGCACAGTGGGAAGGGATTAACATGTGCCCTATACCCACTTTATAGTTAAAAAGTTAGCTGGGACAGAAGCAATTTCAACATGTTCTAATGCATCTGAACCACAACAGGTCACCACATAGACAAGACAGCCATGTAATAAAATAGAACTCACCACAGAAGCCCATGCCTTGATTTTACTACTTTTACTTAGTATCTACCGCATCAGAATTAATAGTTTTATCATCATAAACTGGCAAATGTATTTCTAAATTAACCACATCTCTGATGACTCCTGCTCACATCACCTTCCATGACTCTCCCAACAACAACCTGATCGTAGTTTTACAAGCACTTAAAAAGAGACTGAGTCATGCCTCAAGATTCTGTCCATGAACAGCTGCACTTACTTTCTTTATAAGTGAACACTAGTCCCTGGACACTGCTAAAGGATCATGCTACTGATAACATATCTGGTGCTTCTGTAACATTTCTGGACCACAAATCCATGCTGGCAACTTCCCCCAAAGCTGAAAAGACTAAAATGGATGGATACAGTAAAGTATCATAAATCCAAATAGGCTACAGCTGTCCCGGAGAGAGCAACTCAAGAACATTAATGTCATATCATACAGCCCACTCTTCACAGTGTGACATCTGCAGTCTACCTGAACTACACTTGCACAAAAATATCAAAGACAATGCTATGCTATGTGATCCTGGACATAGTTTGATTTCTGCTCAGACAGAAGAGGCCTGTTTCATGCTAGAGGACACAGATACTGAAGAGAGCCAGAACCTGAAATGCAAGTTGATGTGCCACAGAAGACTTCTTCACTGAGAATGGGATCACGTTCTTAATGAAAAAGATGCATCCTCCGCAGTAGGTTTAATTTCACCTTTTGCAGTCTCACTTTACAGGAGATCCAAATGAAATTCTGTGCCCCATGAGTTCAGAATTAATAAGGCTTAAACTACTTTGGTTTTGGAGTCTACTGCAAATACAAGCTCTAGAGTAGGATGCCAAGCGTAAATTCTATGAAAATTCTAAAAATTACTCCACCATACACTACTGGCCGTGTATCTTCTGAGAAGTTACTACAGCTGTCCCAGTTTCTTGAGGGAAGCAACACTTGCTGTGCTCAGAGGTGATGTTCCAAGACAATTAGGGTTTGCAACTGAGTTAAGCACTTCGCACTACTTCACATTTTCTAAGTGTCATACTGGCAGCTTCATACGCCACTCACTAACACAGAGAGCCTGCTCCAGAACTCCCCACAGCAGACCTGGTGCCACCCTCTGCGAAAGCCTCAGGGTCAGCGCAGTGCTCCGTGCAAAGGAGTTTGTTCTTGGTGTCTGCCAAGAGCTCCACAGAGAGCAAAAGCAAAAGATCTACTGGTTTCAGGAATAAAGCCTTGTTCATCTACCTTCTTGCTCTGACTTCAGCCTCCTCAAGTCAACTGCAACTTTTATGCTAGTGAAGATATTTCCTTTAAAGACATCCAGACTAAAAACATTCACACAATGTAATTTCTGCAGAGACATGATGAAGCATTTGACCAGAAGCTATTAAGTTTCATTTTCTCCATAAACCAACATTTTCTTCCAAGTCCAAGTTAGAGGACAAAAGTATACCAATTTTGTAACAATGTCAAACATGTGATAGTATCTTCAGTTTTTCTATGCAAGCAGAGAACTTAGAAACAAGTAGGTGCAATATTGCTAACATTTAGGTCAGTGGAATACACTCAGATGGAATTGAAGATTCAGAAGTAAAAAATAACAAAACTTCACAAGCTGTGTTTATTACACAAACATCAAATCAGTGTCACAAAGTTTTGGGTTTTTCTCAGCAAATGGTTCTTTTTTAAGGCACCATTGTCAGAAGTAACACTGTAGTATCCTATAAAAAGAGTACAATTAAGTTGTAATAAAAAAAAAGCCAGTATCATCTGAACACAGCTAAAATTCTGCTCAACCTTACAAGATACATGACCTTTGCTGCATAGGAAATTTTCACTAATATCTTTGAACTACCAAGACACATAAGTGTGCAAACCACAAAATTAAGAGACAGTAATAGGCCCAGGTGTTACAATAAACTGGTATATTTATTATCCAGAAATAATGCAAATGAACTATAATGTCATTTCTTAAATAACTGAAATAATGATCAATGTGATATTATAACAAATAAATTTCCATTTGGGAGAGCAATATTATTCCACATTCAGAAAAATTAAACAGTGGTGATTAAACAGTAAAATTCCACAGATTTCAGTTGATCTGTACAGACTGAGCAGGAAAGTCCATCTCAACAATAAAAAATATGGTGCACTAAAACATAACTGCTGTGTATTAAATAACCATCTTTTCCACTGAATCGAACAACCCAGTATTTATTATGCAAGAAGTAGACTAAGCAGACAAAATGCAAAAAGAGGTCTGCAAGACTTAATGCTTAAAAACAATGAATCACACTAGTTGGAAAGGTTTTCGGGTGATACTCAGTACAACCTCCCACTGAGAGAACATCCCCCCAGGGTAGCTGCTGCTTGGGGCCAGACAGATCCCATAAGCTCTCTAATCCATGACCATGTTTCACAGTAAATCATTTTTTTCTTTTAACAGCTGGAATTACCAGTGTTCCAATCTGTGCCATTGTCTGTGAAGAGGCTGGCTTCACCTTTTTTATAGCCTGTCATGAGGTAGGCGAACGGAAGATAAGACCTTGTCTTGCCTTCTTAGGGCTGAACACATCCAGTTCCCTCAGCCACTCCTCATCGACCCTGTGCCCCTGCCTCTCATCCATCTTTGCAGCTCTTGGCTGGACTTTCTTCCATCTGCCAATGCATGTCTTGGGCAACGGAACACAAAACTGGCCAGAGTGCTCGTCCACTGTCTTACAAATACTAAAAAAGTGGAAACCACCACGTCTGCTCAATATATTCCTGCGGCCTTACTTCTTATAAAACAAAATGAAACTCAACTTCCTGTGTTGAAAGTCCTTCTAAATCCACATATTAGCACAAATCATCACTATGCAAAGTGCTGCAAGACACCAAGATAAAGACTTGAGGTCACATAATTAATATTGTAAAAAACAGATCAAGAGCCTCTCCATGTTAAACATTAGTCTAGAAAGCAATAAAAGACACATTTTCCCAGGGGAGCACCTCTAGATTGATGCACCGTCTGTCAGCAGAGAACTGAGGCAATTCTTAAATTGAGTCCAATTATGAGATGTACCTGACAATAGAATAATGAGTTGCCAGGAGTAAAGACATTCTGCACTCTGTAACCTAGACAAGCACATTACTACCTGCTGTTGATAATCAAGACAATGGGATAAGAGCTTAATTTCATAGACTCTCAATTTTAGTCTGTTAGCAGACAACCATTTCATTTCACTTTCTGAGGACTCTGGATTTTTTGAGTTGCAGATATGCTGAATCATGCTGTAGAATACAGCGTGCATATAACAAAGCTGTCCCCAGCCACTCGAATTCCTCTATTGATCAGGACTCTTCTAGCATTAGCAACGTGGCGCATGGAAGAGTTGAGATCTGAGGACACAGGACAGAAATCCTTACACAGGCACAGAATTCCTCACCGACGGAAAATGTTCCTGAAGAATGCAAAATTTCTTTTTAGAGACAAAAAAAACAAGAACAACTTAATGCTGTGCTGGATTACTGTGCAATTAAAGAAAGATATCAAACATCTTCCAAAATAGGCCATGATTTTTCCTCCAGTCTTTTCTCAGTTTTTAGTGATTTAGGGAAGAAATTCATACCATTAAATGTTCACTTTAAACTCAAATAATACTATATAGTAACACATACCTGTACTACTTGTTTCTGTGGTTGTGTTGGCTGTGTGGTTGAGATTTGCGTTTTGTCCCGAGTGCCCCGGGTACGTTCACTGCCCACCGAAGTCATCATATACAGTATATACAAAACAATGTATGTACAAAATAGAAAATCTAAAAGGAAGAAAAAAATAAGGAAAAAAAGAAAAAAAAGCATGAGTTAATGCAGGGTACTGATTCAATATCCAGATAACATAAAAATGCAGTAGCTTGAACTTTTCCTGCCTTTACCATGAACTCTATAGAGAGACTCCCAAGAAGGCAGCTTTAATACATTATTATCAGATTTATCACAGCCTTTACAGTAAAGAGGAGAATGTGGTGGATAAAAAGCATATATGTCAGCTGATTGGGATCTGTCTAGATCTGTACTTCCAGATGATGTCTAAATCTCGCAGCTTTTTCCAGTTATTTAACATGTAGGCTTTTCTGTCTGCTACTGTGCTGAAATTTCAGCAAAACCTGCTGTCTTGTTTTGATGCTTGGAATTCCCTATCATCAATTTGCTTTCCTACACATACACAGAGGTTGTGGCCAATGCCCATTCCACTTCTAATCTCTCATTTGTAAGAGAAATTATTATGCTTATCTTTAAATGCAGCCTCTGTAGCCAGTATTTTTGCTCTCCCCCATGCTAAACAGAAATGATTTACAAAACTACCTCTTATCCTGCTTTAAACATAATTTTTTTGTACGGCAACAAAGAAATCCAAGAGAAACTCCAATCCTTCCTACACACTACTGCTATTCCATTTGTAGCAGTCAGCTTTCATTCTCATCCATCCTCTAACACTCAAATTATTCTGAAGTAAGAAATTTGCTATTTTCCCTGTGTTTGTACAGCATCTAACACAATGCTAATGGACGAGTATGTTTTATTGTAGCTACAATAACTGGAAACAGACCTCTCAACCGGTCAGAATGGTCGCACAGTCAACTACCTGGTTTCTGTCCCCATGACTTGGAAGCAAAACTGCAAATTTAGGGAAGTATGGGCAACCTGCAAGCTGAGCACATGGGCAGAAGGAGACATGCGAACAACCAGTAAAGTGCTTTTACTGTAGCTCCACTGTATGAATATCCCTCAGCACACAAGCTGTCAGGGCAGCAGCTTTGGTGCAAGGTACCTAGCCCCAAGTTCAATGCACAGTAATGCTCAGACCAAAACTAGCAAACTGCTGTGACTGCATGGACAAGTTCATGCTCAATACCAAATTGCTCACTAACATTCAGAAGCAACAGGCACCCAGCAATTACAATTTCTGAGTGGCTTCAGCTTAAACATTCACGATGCTCAGAAGCCTTATCTAAAATAAGAGAGACAATTAATCCCATTATCATCTCTTCCCTTTAGAAATACATTTTGTTTGTTGGCCAAAATTGAACCTTGACATTGAATTTCTTTATGTTCTAGGTAGAGCATTAAATAAAGTCTGAGTACAAAGTGTATTTCCATGAACTCTTACATATTTAACAAGAAAGTCCTCCCTTTACCAGGAACTAACTGTAGTATGAGCTGAACTGGAACACTGTGTTTCTCCAGATTTATGAATATATTCACCGAAGTTAGTCTGACTCGCCATCTCCTAAGAGAGTTTAACTCTGTTGTCTTCCAGGCCGCAGAACACACAAGCCTTCAGAGCACTGCACTTGACACTCTAAAAGCCAGATAGAATGAACATTATCCAAGCTCATGACATGTTCTGTGGAAAGCAAAACATCAAGTAGATGTGGAGACAACTGGAACAGCAAGTTCAACACTTACCACTGACTGTCTGGTCATGGCTACCCACTGATATTTAATTTTATGGACAGTCTTCAGTTGAGTCTGCAGTAAAAATTCTGCTCTTTGTGTTAAAAATTGGCTTTATAAGCCTTGCTGACCGGACTGTCAATGTCTTAAAATGCAAATTTATATAGATTAATGACCATTTGGTTAGGGTTTTAATTTTAAGTATTAGTCAGCTCACCACAATTTGGATCTAGCACAATGAGCAATGAAAAAAACCCTGAACAGAGAACATGACAGAGAGCACTCCACTGGGTCTCAATTTGTTCATAATTTCTTAATTAGAATCATGTTTACATAGATTCTGGGACCTAGGAATTCTAATACACATTTCAATGCTATTTTCTCCAACATTACCGAACTATTAAATATGTCATAATTAGTGTTTTGCACATGACAGCAGCATATACAATAAAACAGAGTCTTCCACTTGTTTGTAAAGCACACAGTTCTGGTAGCCAGGAAACCTATGGTACCGGACGAGGATTGTGTCTTTTCTTCCTCTCCTAACACGTATTTTAATGTTTCTGTGCCACAGCTAAGTCAGGTTCATTCTTCAGAATGAAAGGATACTTCAAGGAAAGAGGCAAGCACGCAAATGTTCAAAACACCCCTGGGGGACAAAGCAGCCCAGCAAGAACAGCCTGCTGGTGGGAACAACCTGAAAAGTATATACAATCTTTAAAGAAGATCCTTATCTTGCTGACTGCGCAGCTGGCAAGCAGCACAAGTTGGCAATGGGTCCAAAGCAGTGAAGGCAAGAGCCTTTTCCTGGCAACAGCATTGACTTGTACTTGCTTCAGACAAATGTGGAAACACACCCTCAGCTTGACATTCACCATCAAGCCAACATGGACATGTTATAATCCATTCCAGACACAATCTAGTCTTCTTAAAAGTATATTAGGCAGCTTGATATACAGAGAGCTTTCAAAACAAAGCTATTTTACTTCCTCTTAGTTGTCTCCCGCTACCTACAAGGAGCGTCTAGGCATAGCAACCAGCCCAGCAGAAGCGCACTGACCAGAGAAACACTGCACCTTGCTAGCACAGGCACACCTTCACTGCGCTGACACTTCACACCTTACGGCAGCTGCTCTTGAGAGCACTGAGGCAGCAGGCAGAGAGCCACTGCCTCCAAATTACCATAGTGACTACAGTTTCAAGAGCTAAGTGGGATATTATTAATTAATAAGATGGGTCTGAACAAGAACATATCAGAAAACAGCTTCTTATTCTCTCCAATTCCTCATACTAAAGCCTGTTTGGCAGGCTGTTGTCATAGCAATGAGAAGGCTATCACAAAGTGATGAACTTAATTTTAACTGCAGATCAAATGAGGAAAGAAGATTTGAGTCTGGGAGGAAGACAACTCTTAATTAAAATCTGTTTAATAAAGATCAAAAAATGTTTAGACAAGCAGATGCTTCCATTTCCATGTCAAGGTCTGGCTCAGTGCAAAAGTCCCTCATCAGTAGTTAATATTAGACCCTCCAGCCAAAACAGCTGTATTCTGAAGAAACACATATACACTGAATGAAATTGACCCCTAGAGAACTAGCAAAAAGAGAGGAGAAAGCATTAAGGAAAGAGGCTGGTCTTCCCAAAACCAGTGTTTAAGAAGGTGGTCGTACTTTCATGAAAAAAAAGCTGTAAACCCTTTCTTCATTGATCTAATCTAGTACCTCCAGAGAAAGGTTGTCTTTAATTCTACTTTAAAAACAAACAACACACAAACAAAAAAAAACAACAACAAAACATTGACCAGTAGCTAAGAAAATTGTTCACTTCAAGTATTATTAGCTTCCCAAGCTCCAAGGAATGCAAATCGCAGTACTTCCCCATAAAGCAAAAAACTAGACTTTATAAAATGGAAAGCAATAAGTGTACTTAAGAGCATGTCTTAATCTCAGTGATTTGTTTGTTCTAGTTTTTGTCTGTACAGCATGATTAGGCCAAGGACCTGCACTACAACAGCAGACGTAGTACTGTGTAATAAGCCATCACCAGACTGGTAATGGAATGGCAACAATTATTCTAGTTTCCAAAAGCAGTACAGAAGTATTGGTATCTCAACAGCCAACTTTTCTGAAGATATCAAACTTCACACACTCCCAAAGTCTCCACACCACAAGTCCTATCCAACACATTTACCTGGGTTTTTGCTTTGGATTTTAGAAGGAAGTGAAGGCAAAGAATCAGAGTAATTGAATGCATATCAATACAAAAAGCAAGTTTTTAAAGCTATTATAATGCTTTCTTTGATCTTTTGTTCAACTTTCCTTCAGTAAAAAAAAAAAAAATAGCCCTTTTAGACTCAAAGAACTCAGGAAAGCTAGAGATACACAGAATGTAAATTGACCTGACAGGGTGGCAAGCCCCACAAGAGTAAATCTATTGCTGCACTTCCAGGGACAGATCAGCACTGCACTGCCACCTGACTTTAAGAATCCCTCTGAAGTTAAATACTTACTTCCATCAGCTGAACAAAACATTTGCAGTTTCAATTCTTTTCCTGAGGCTGTCTCAGGAAAGTTATTTTCTTGACTCTCCGGACAAGTAGCTATGATAAAAAACACTGTGCAGAAATCTCTGTGAACACCTTAGAAATGTGATTGCTTTTTTCTACACACAAAGCTACTCAGTCAAGAATTTCTCACCATGACAAGGCTGGGAAAAGTTTGCAGGGCACTGCCTCAGGAAGGCATGACTACTATACATGTAGAAGGAGTCTAGATTTTATTACTATGGGTGTAGCATTACATAAGCATGAGGAAAAAGAGTGGAGGAAGAAAAAAAGTCTGCACAACATCAATGCAATGTATCTCATTGAAGTTCTGTTGTCTAAATTATCTCACCACCTCTTATTGCTTGACAGGGGAAACGAGACTGCAAGAATCAGATGCTCCTCGGGAGCTGTGTCAATCACTGCGTCTGTACTGGCCCAAGCCAGCAGTACTGATGAACCTGAGCTTATGGATCCTGGGAGGATTCCCATCTCATCTTACGGTCTTTTACTGTAAATAGGAAAAATATTGATGGCCAGGAGTAGATCTGCATCACTGGCAGAATGTGACAGGAGTAAGAAACAGTACTATTTGCATGCCTTCATGCTTTACCAAGAAAGGAGGATTGCTGTGAGTGGCCAGAGTACCATCAAAGACATAAAAACTAACAAACACACTTCCAGTTGTGCTAGCAAACTATACAAAACAATTAAATGAACACTCTTACCCATCTTTCTTAAAATCCACTGAGTTGTAAAGTTGAAACTCACTCTGCCAAGTCAATCTACAATTAGCTAGGAACATACCCTGACCTATGGAAATCAACAATTTCTTATTACCATCAAGAATAAAAAATGCTCATTTCAAGGATTCCTAAGCAATTTTTATAGAAAGGAAGACAAATAAATATAGAAATAGGTCTTACAAATAAAAGATGGCAGTGTGGAAGAAAAAGAGTAGCTCATCTTCAAAAGACTGGAGCTCAGCAAAGGTTGGTGATGTATCCCAAACTTCTCTAAAAAGCATGATGTGGAAGGAGGACTGAACAGGGCATGTTTTCCACTAGTAGAGCATGTTTTGATCATGACAGTTAAGTAATATTATTAACATTTTCTAAAAAAAAATCTTCTAATCTCACAACCTTTGATACTACACCAGTGTCTCTATCTAACAGATATGTTTTACGTTTTAGTATACACCGGTGATTAACCTAGCTTTAATCAAAATTTGCCAACTACACACAGCAAATATCCAGCAGACTTGCCCTCATAATTTCTTTATAAATATTCAAACTTTGGAGGCAGTAAGTGTCCTTACTCATACATAGATTTCAGAAGGAGGAATCCAAATTTCCCAAAATCCAACTTTCACTGGTATTAAAAAAAATTAAAAGTGAAACAATCACGCTAAAATCAGAGAAATCTAACCAACTTCCACTTGGGGCTTTATCTTTCAGAGAACCAAGGCAATCTTCAGACTGCTAAAAGCCCGGTTAGCAAAGCACTCGGCTCCACTACTGTCAGAACACAAGGTTTCCCCTGAGTGACTCAGGCCAATCAAAAGGCACTGCAGTCCCAGAAGATTCAAGGGCTTGACCTTATCTTTCGGGCATCGATATTTACAAAGTTGCTATTTTCACCCTTGCTGCCTTTCTGAAAGAAGGCCATTTCAGATAGCCACCACTGGACTTCGGCATGCAAAAAGAATGAAGTCTTCCTCCCTGTCCCAACTACAGGTCCCATTGCTGCAAGGACCTGCAAGAAGCACTAGTTAACAGCACCATCAGACTGTAATGAAACTTTAAGTAGCAAAGACATAGTAGAAAATAACACACACTTAATCTAACTAAAACTACCAAAGAGGCTGCACTGGTCCACACAGAAACATAAAATACATTAAAAATAGGAATTCTCTTTGAGAAGCAGCAATCATGGGGATCCTATGAGAAAGGAGGAACTGCAAGTCCACTTTTCAAGTATGTTTCTTTGCTGTGAAATATTTTGTTAAAAAGCTGTGGCCTTTCCCGATACTCTAAGACCTGACGGAAAAATTAAATATATGTTCCTGTCATCTTCGATGGAAGGACCTCATTTCTTGCCCCCAGTTATAGAAAACGATTCTCAGGTGTGAAACTCCTCTAAAAACTACCAAAGTAAAAGAGATTATGTATTCCCACCACTGACCACACTGTAGGCTGTCCTGAACTGTCAACGCACTCAGTATCTCGGGCTAGGAAGCATATGGAGACCACAGTGGCTGAGTGTTGGTTGCTGGTGCTTTCACAGCCATGCACAACCTACCTCCTCTTCCTATGGGATGAAAAGGAACACCTCGATTTCCCCAAGTTCTCTGCTCTCTTATTTTCTAGTGTAAAAATAATAAAATATTAGTCAAGTCAATACACAGTATACTCACTGTTCACTCCACCACTGCTACATTCAGTGGCAAAGAACCATCAGTATTGAAAAACTCCTTAATATTTTTTCCAGGTTTACACCCCACCCCCCTCAAAAAAAAAGGAATAAGCAAAGAAAAACAGAAAAAGTAAAGCCCTTGGTGTCTTCCCTCCTAAGGTTTCCCAGGTTGCATCCGGTGAAAGTGTCTACAGCTTCCAACAAAGCAGCAGCTACCAAAACTACAGGCTAGTAGCCCCCTGCAACAAATATTCAGACTGCATTTATGCACTGCATTAACTAGGAGGCTTGCAAAAAACATTAACTAGTACTTCACAAAAGGAAAGGTTTATTGCAGCTGAGAAAAAAAACTGAGCTAGCAAGTTTTTCAGGGTTGAAAATCACTACCCTCTGCATCCAGAACTAACACAGCCTTCCTGAAGTCACAACTGCAGGACGGCCAAAGAGAGTTTAGGACTGTGACTAGAGTTTCAGTTCCCCCTTTGGGATCGGGTCGCAAACTCATTCAAAGTTCAATCCACACTGCAGGTAGAACCCAAACAGTTTATTTCATTAAAATCAAGCTTCAGCTTATTTTTGACACTAAGCAACTGCAAGCCATCACCAAAAATCACATTCCT